>NW_023995110.1:80000-151207 GCF_015586225.1 Lucilia sericata | reverse complement strand
GAAATATTTCTTTGAATTAAACTAAAAAGTGTTCACTCTCACCTGAAGATTAAGCAGACTTTCTGTTGATAAAGGAACTACGGATTGTGGAAGTGCAAATGTATTCTTTGCATTGTTAAATTTGGATAACGCTTGGCCGGCAAACGCTGGCGTATCATAGCCAATGCAGCTTGTATTTCACTTTCAGTACCTTCAATAGCGCACACACGCAATTTGCCAGTGTATACTTTTTGACGCAATACGACTGTGGCATTTGTTTTTGTTTTAATGAAATTAATATAAGAGCGTTTGCGACCATACAACTGACCCACCAAGCTGTTAGGTAGGAAAAATTCGTAGGTGGTTTTAGCTCTTGCTGCCTCTGAACGTGGTAGACTGGATCCCTTGCCAGAATCACCCGATTGGACACTGCATAAACTTAACGAAGGACTAGCTGCATCAACGTTACGCTTTTCATTAACATCTGTTGTCTCTATTTGAGTGTCATTAACAATTTGTGGCTTTTTGGTGTCTTCAACATTATCCTTAACAGTCTTGGCTGTTTCCTCTGATTTAACACTAACAGTGGTGGTTTTGGGTGATTTTCCGGCTTCACATTTATCATTTCCATTTTCCGATATTTTACTATTATCAAAGTTGTTATTTTGTTCACATTCTTTGGTATATTTACTTTCCAAAAATGAATTTTCTGGCGATATTTTAGGAGTTGTAGTGGCCATTATAACTACAGGCTTATCCTTTTTAATATCAACATTACGGGAATAGAATGACATACGGTTATTAACAGAGTCGGGCAAATCAACGGGCGAAGATAGATTTTCAAAGTCTTCATCAATATCTCAACAACTTGTGTTCAGCATCTTGTATCTTGGATTTCAAAACTTCAGAATCTACTTGCTGTTGGGGTTGCTTTGCTGGAGAGTTAGGGCCACGTCCATTTTGTACAATTTTTATAGGTGCCGATTTGCCAAATAAACGATTTTCGTCATCATTGGGTAACGTTCCATTTATATTAATTGACTTTGTTGGTGTTTTTGGAGGAGCAGCATTTGTTTTGACACTACCATTTGCTACGGTTTTTGTGATTACGTCTTCTTTAACTTCTTTTTTATTATTAGATGAAAGATGTTCCTTCTCGCCGCCGCCGCCGCCGCCACTTGCCTTTTTCGTATCATTATCTAAACTATTTTTATTTCGACGCCGAAACCAAAATACCCCAAGTATAAATGCTACACCAGGCAGTGACAAATATAAAAGTGGGCGACCAGATACCATTTTCGCTGAATGTTGAAGAATCTAAAATGACAAGAAGCCATGAAGAATAATAAAAATGAAGTGGATAAAATAGAAAAAAGTAAAACATAGGAAAGCAAAATAAATAGGAAATAAAAAAACATACTCTCTTACACATAGTTTCATATGAATAAACAAAACTTCCATAAAAACTTAAAACCAAAAGTATGCCTAGTTTACCATGACTCATCAATAACCACTTTACAAAAAAATAGGCAAAATCAGACACACATGATTGTAAATTTGTACATATAACTACAGAAAAAAATACAAAATCTATTTAATAACTTATTTAACAAAGCTAATTGTAAACAAATATGTTTTAAAAAATAGGCTCATTGTATGTCTGAAAATACGTGGAAAGTCACATACTAAAACATATCAACATTTATAATGACCTTTTTTTTTGAATTTGTATAATAATATGCCTATCAGCATGGTAACCTATTTATCACTATCAAAATTTATTAACAAATTCTATATTATTTTCACTTGTTTCTACTGATAACAGGCATAAAACTAAACAGAAGCAAACAATTATAATCTATAAAAAAGCAAATTCCATAAGGTTTCGTAAACAGGTTGAGAAAGGTGTGTTAGAATCTGCGAGAGTATACATACATATTTTATAAATGTCCGGTTTATTGTATATATCTCAAGAAAATTATCACTTTTTTAGTAATAGAGATCATTTAATTTAACACTGCTGAACTTTTCCGCAGCAATAAAAGAATAATTTATTAACTTTTCATGTTCTGCAAAGACTATATTACAGAAGATTACTACATGTAGAAATCACATAAGAAATATTCAGTAAAATCTTTTGTCTGGGTGATAACCAAGTGATAACTTAAACAAAAAACAATACAGAAGCTTTTAGTAAGGGATGTTATTATATTTTAATAAAGGATAGCTAGAGCTAAGCTACAATATTTGTTAAATATTTATCTTTTAAAATTTTTTCGAATCCACTGAACTAGAACGGAACTAGAACTGTACTAGAACGGAACTAGAACTGTACTAGAACTGAACTAGAACGGAACTAGAGCGGAACTAGAACGGAACTAGAACTGAACTAAAACTGAACTAGAACTGAACTAGAACGGAACTAGAGCGGAACTAGAACGGAACTAGAACTGAACTAGAACTGAACTAGAACGGAACTAGAACTGAACTAGAACTGAACTAGAACCTAGAACTGAACTAGAACTGAACTGAACTAGAACTGAACTAGAACTGAACTAGAACTGAACTAGAACTGAACTAGAACTGAACTAGAACTGAACTAGAACTGAACTAGAACTGAACTAGAACTGAACTAGAACTGAACTAGAACTGAACTAGAACTGAACTAGAACTGAACTAGAACTGAACTAGAACTGAACTAGAACTGAACTAGAACTGAACTAGAACTGAACTAGAACTGAACTAGAACTGAGCTAGAACTGAACTAGAACTGAACTAGAACTGAAGTAGAACTGAACTAGAACTGAAGTAGAACTGAACTAGAACTGAACTAGAACTAGAACTGAACTAGAACTGAACTAGAACTGAACTAGAACTGAACTAGAACTGAACTAGAACTGAACTAGACCTGAACTAGAACTGAACTAGAACTGAACTAGAACTGAACTAGAACTAGAACTGAACTAGAACTAGAACTGAACTAGAACCGAACTAGAACTGAACTAGAACTGAACTAGAACTGAACTAGAACTGAACTAGAACTGAACTAGAACTGAACTAGAACTGAACTAGAACTGAACTAGAGCTGAACAAGAACTGAACAAGAACTGAACTAGGACTGAACTAGAACTTACCTAGAACTTACCTAGAACTGAACTAGAACTGAACTAGAACTGAACTAGAACTGAACTAGAACTGAACTAGAACTGAACTAGAACTGAACTAGAACTGAACTAGACTGAACTAGAACTGAACTAGAACTGAACTAGAACTGAACTAGAACTGAACTAGAAACTAGAACTGAACTAGAACTAACTGAACTAGAACTGAACTAGAACTGAACTAGAACTGAACTAGAACTGAACTAGAGCTGAACAAGAACTGAACAAGAACTGAACTAGGACTGAACTAGAACTTACCTAGAACTTACCTAGAACTGAACTAGAACTGAACTAGAACTGAACTAGAACTGAACTAGAACTGAACTAGAACTGAACTAGAACTGAACTAGAACTGAACTAGAACTGAACTAGAACTGAACTAGAACTGAACTAGAACTGAACTAGAACTGAACTAGAACTGAACTAGAACTGAACTAGAACTGAACTAAAACTGAACTAGAACTGAACTAGAACTGAACTAGAACTGAACTAGAACTGAACTAGAACTGAACTAGAACTGAACTAGAACTGAACTAGAACTGAACTAGAACTGAACTAGAACTGAACTAGAACTGAACTAGAACTGAACTAGAACTGAACTAGAACTGAACTAGAACTGAACTAGAACTGAACTAGAACTGAACTAGAACTGAACTAGAACTGAACTAGAACTGAACTAGAACTGAACTAGAACTGAACTAGAACTGAACTAGAACTGAACTAGAACTGAACTAGAACTGAACTAGAACTGAACTAGAACTGAACTAGAACTGAACTAGAACTGAACTAGAAACTGAACTAGAACTGAACTAGAACTGAACTAGAACTGAACTAGAACTGAACTAGAACTGAACTAGAACTGAACTAGAACTGAACTAGAACTGAACTAGAACTGAACTAGAACTGAAGTAGAACTGAACTAGAACTGAAGTAAACTGAACTAGAACTGAACTAGAACTAGAACTAGAACTGAACTAGAACTGAACTAGAACTGAACTAGAACTGAACTAGAACTGAACTAAACTAGAACTGAACTAGAACTAGAACTGAACTAGAACTAGAACTGAACTAGAACCGAACTAGAACTGAACTAAACTGAACTAGAACTGAACTAGAACTGAACTAGAGCTGAACAAGAACTGAACAAGAACTGAACTAGGACTGAACTAGAACTTACCTAGAACTGAACTAGAACTGAACTAGAACTGAACTAGAACTGAACTAGAACTGAACTAGAACTGAACTAGAACTGAACTAGAACTGAACTAGAACTGAACTAGAACTGAACTAGAACTGAACTAGAACTGAACTGGAACTGAACTAGAACTGAACTAGAACTGAACTAGAACTGAACTAGAACTGAACTAGAACTGAACTAGAACTGAACTAGAACTGAACTAGAACTGAACTAGAACTGAACTAGAACTGAACTAGATCTGAACTAGAATTGAACTAGCACTAAGCTAGAACTGAACTATTTGCATATAATTTTGAATATAGTAGGACAAGGTCGGCATATTTCCTTTATTTATACAAATATATTCATATAAATTTATCTTCTTTTTTTTGCTATTTCCTTAATCAACACTGTTTATATACATTTTAATTTATATAATTTGTACGAAAAAGAAAACAAAAATAAACATATTCCATTTTTTAGCTAAAAAATAAAATATAAATTTGAAAAACGTGAAGAAAACATTTATTTTAACAGGAATGAATCACACATACATACTTAATTTCCGCATATTTTCATTAAATAGGCATATAATGTTTAAAAGCCCTCCAAAATTTGAAATAAATTCAATAAATTTACCTATACACAAAATATTTAAATATGATTCACAATAAATTAAATAAAAGCAACAAATTGTAATCACCTTCAAATCTACGATAAAAAAAGAATCACGTGCTATAAGTCTTATACAAAATATATGATCATTAGCATTAATCTACATTTTCCCTTATGACCAAAATGGAACACATCCAAAAAGAAAATATTATAACTGAAATTCACACGGCAACATAAATTGTGTGTTTAAATGCTTAAATAACGAATCGGTACATAATTAGTAAATATTTTAAGATAAATAATTACTATTTCTATCTGTCAACAAATTGATTTTTTCTTTGCAAATAGCAGAGCTTTAGTATCTCTTCTTATTTAAATCTGAAATAATTTTTTAAGCATTTAATTTTGTATTATTTTTGCTTATAACACATACATATTAAGGTATTTTTAGATATTTAAAAAAGTTTTTAGGAAAAAAGATTTACGCAGTTTTTTATTAGAGAAATAAGCGATAATGAAAAAATTTTGCAAACTAAACTAACAAAATATAAAAGCAACACATCTGTTGCTTCTTAATACTACAGATTAATGAGATAAGGTAATAAACTAAAAACACAATAGGTAAAACCTTGGTATAAGAGAGGGAGTACTTAAACTTTTTTAACACAAAAGTGGAAACATAAACAGATATAGATAGTGTAGCTTCAAGTTAACTTTTAAATAAATATTACAAAAATAAAAAGATACATTTGGTCTTTATTCAAATGATGTGTTATGTATTTGAATATGCACTAACCAATAGGCAAACAAATTTATTACAAAATACTTATAAATTAATACTATTAACATTTAAATAAATTAATAAAAAGTAAAACATATTTAAATTTCACTTACAATAATAAACTTATATTTTGAAACAGATAAATGTTTATTTTTCTTCTCTTCTCTATTGAAGAAAAAATAATAGAAAATACACAACACACAGCGGAAAATTTTTCAAATAAAAATCAAGTTAAAAATAAACTTTTCTTTTTTTAATTATATATATCAATGTATAAGTATGTTGAACGAATGTATAAAATTTTATTTAAAAAATAAAACACTTTGACGACGTATTATGAAATCGTTACCAAATACTTGTGGCTATAATATTATTTTCGTTAAAATAGTTTTAAATGGGTTTAAAATTTCTTAATTTTAGATCATTAATCTCAATATTATTTCTTAATTTTTTATTAATTTTTAAAACCCAGTTTTAGATAATTAATATTTAATTCTCGTTTCTATGTTATAACTCGTGGCTAATTTTTTATCGTTTAATAATTCTTTACTCTTTTACAGTACACGGCGACTATATTTCGTAATCGTTGTCGGCATACTAAGGAGAAAAAGAGACTAATGAATACTATCTTATGAATTATTTGTTAAACAAAGCGTTACTAAAAGAAAATACAATTTTATTTTCTTTTTGCAAAACGATACAAATTTGTTTTTATTTATATTTTCTCAATTTTCTTTAACATGATGATATTCTCGTCTCGTACATCACATCAGGCTAGTATCATGCGTTTTTTGTCGATTTTTTTTTTTAAATTTTAGATTTTTTGGCGAAAATATTTGAAATACTAATCGTTGTATTGCATTTACATTTTTTAGCGACTTTATTTACAACGTAATTTATTGTTTTATATGCGTTTTAGTTTAAAATAATTCAAAATTTATAAACATTTTAACTATATTAATCACAGGTACAACAGAAATTATCTAGAATTGCACTAGAACTGAACTAGAACTGAACTAGAACTGAACTAGAACTGAACTAGAACTGAACTAGAACTGAACTAGAACTGAACTAGAACTGAACTAGAACTGAACTAGAACTGAACTAGAACTGAACTAGAACTGAACTAGAACTGAACTAGAACTGAACTAGAACTGAACTAGAACTGAACTAGAACTGAACTAGAACTGAACTAGAACTGAACTAGAACTGAACTAGAACTGAACTAGAACTGAACTAGAACTGAACTAGAACTGAACTAGAACTGAACTAGAACTGAACTAGAACTGAACTAGAACTGAACTAGAACTGAACTAGAACTGAACTGAAACTAGAACTGAACTAGAACTGAACTAGAAACTGAACTAGAACGGAACTAGAACGGAACTCGAACTGAACTAGAACTGAACTAGAAGTGAACAGAATGAACTAGAACGGAACTAGAACTGAAACTAGAACTGAACTAGAACTGAACTAGAATGAACTAGAACTGAACTAAACTAGAACTGAACTAGAACTAGAACTGAAACTAGAACTGAACTAAACTGACTAGAACTGAACTAGAACTGAACTAGAACTGAACTAGAACATGAACTAGAACTGAACTAGAACTGAACTAGAACTGAACTAGAACTGAACTAGAACTGAACTAGAACTGAACTAGAACTGAACTAGAACTGAACTAGAACTGAAATAGAACTGAACTAGAACTGAACTAGAACTGAACTAGAATCTGAACTAGAACCTGAACTAGAACTGAACTAGAACTGAACTAGAACTGAACTAGAACTGAACTAGAACTGAAACTAGAAACTGAACTAGAACTGAACTAGAACTGAACTAGAACTGAACTAGAACTGAACTAGAACTGAACTAGAACTGAACTAGAACTGAACTAGAACTGAACTAAACTAGAACTAGAACTGAACTAGAACTGAACTAGAACTGACAGAACTGAACTAGAACTGAACTAGACCTGAACTAAACTGAACTAGAACTGAACTAGAACTGAACTAGAACTTTACTTAGAACTGAACTAGACCTTTACTAGAACTGAACTAGAACTGAACTAGAACTGAACTAGAACTGAACTAGAACTGAACTAGAACTGAACTAGAACTGAACTAGAACTGAACTAGAACTGAACTAGAACTGAACTAGAACTGAACTAGAACTGAACTAGAACGAACTAGAACGAATAGAACCGAACTAGAACTGAACTAGAAACTGAACTAGAACTGAAACTAGAACTGAACTAGAACTGAACTAGAACTGAACTAGAACTAAACTAGAACTGAACTACAACTGAACTAGAACTGAAGTAGATCTGAACTAGAACTGAACTAGAACAGAATTAGAACTGAACTAGAACAAAACTAGAATTGACCTAGAACTGAACTTGAACTAAATTCTTGACTTGAAAAAAGTTTGGAACCATTGGTAGTCTTGATTATTATTAATTGAAACAAGGTAATACCTAGTTTGTTCTATTATAGTAGGAGTCAAGTAATAAATAATATGTATTTTTCAATATTTTGAAGGACATTTCTTAAGGAAACACTACCTTTAGAATTAACAGTTTAATATTCTAGATTGATATCCGACAAAGAATTTGAAGACAATAAATAAAATAATATTTAAAAAAGTAAATTGAAATTTTTACAGCTAACATAAAAATGCACAGAAAAATTTTAGTCGAATCTTAAATTTTGCTATACAGCCTTTTTTGTTAAAAAAAGTTTGGTGCAGATTTATACATAATTACTTTTCATAAATATTCCACTTTATATTTGCTGTGAAATAAGTATTGAGTATTAAAAAACCACATTGTTTGTTAAACAAAAGAAAACATATTAAGTAGACAAAGGAACATTAGTTCAAAACACGTTGTAATGTTTATATTTTTCAAATAACTCTCAATTTTTTGATATTCTCACTCTTAAAATGTCATGACATTAAGCCAATGCCACGAAAAAAAAAGAGAAACAAAACTGAAGGTTACCTTTAAGATTAATAAACAACAACTACAAAAACAAAAACTAAACACAAAACAAAAAAATGTAAATTAATGAGAAATAAATAAAACATAAAATAAAATTCAGAAATTTACAACTACATAACAAGTAACAACGCACTGACAAAATAAAAAACAGTCAAAAACAGACAGACAGATGTGCAGACTAAGAAATAGAAGAAAATTTAGACAAACATAAGAATAGGATAAAAACAAATTTATTGTATGTACATACATACATACATACATGTGCACAAAGAAGACTATAGACTAAAAACACATGACTTGTATGAAAAAGTGGAAATGTATTATTAAATTTTTTCTAACAAATAAGGATTAGTGAAAATAATACGCAATTAATGGAGTTTATTATGCTTCAACTTAAGAATTAGTAGTGGAATTCTAAATAAATTTAAGCACAGCTGATAATTCGAATACTGAAATAATAGCAGAGACAAAAAGGAAAGCAGAGCACACGAGACATACAGATTAACAAAATACCTATTATGTGTGTATATAAAATTGTGCAATCACTAAAAAACATCTGTAATAGATTGCCTCTTTTTTGATAATGCTAATAATGATTTTCGTTTGGAAATTCATCTGATTATAACAGAAACAATAACAAATATGACTAAGAATGAACTTTGTCCAATTAATTTAAATGTATATGTACATATTTTAGGTATATGCCTACATGAAATCCAAATATATATACATACATATAAACATTCAACATAAACTAAAATTCATACAGAAACTTTCCTTTCTAACAATTATTAATAAAAGTCCAGAAAAATTCTAATTCTTTCTTTTTTCGAACCATCAAAAGAAACACAAAAACGAGGTGTTGGCACTATTGATTATGCTATACACGAATCATACTTTTTAGTGGTATGAAGATAATATACAACTCAAAATATATTACCTCCTACCACCCCCTTGAAAATACCCAGCAAAAATATTTGATGTCATACTTTAAAAACCACATCTTAATCACATCTTAAAATGCGATTTCATATTTTTCACTTTTATAAACCAAATATTTCCTTACAAATGAAACCCCAGTTAAAAGTGAGGAAAGAGATGTGGAAAAGTCATTACAAATAACATATTTGAAGTACATCATGATTTGGTGAAAGAGTAGTGAAATTTACATAAGCGTGTCATTAAGAGAATGTGTTTTATTTTTGACATCCAAATATCGGATTTTTACTGCTTCTAAAAATAAGATCAGATGTAGTTCAAAGCTGCCAAAAATGAACAAATTCCCTCCAATGACACGCTAATGTAAAATTCATAGGTTTTACACCCGAATTTGAAGCACTTCGGGTTACTAGTTGTGATGAAAATTCTACATCTTTTTCCACACTTTTTTTGCTGGGTAAAAAAATCGTCTCATAACTCCTGCTCCCTGGCTAACAATCAATAAAGAATACTTCAAATAAATTTCACAAATTGTCATAAGAATTCAACACAAATATGAAATTATTTATAAACGTTTGCGAAAATTTTGTAAATTTCTTGTAATTTATTTGGTTCCTTTCACTTTTTTATTTTCTTCTCCATAATTCCATTCGATTAACTATGCGAATTTTTTTCTTTTCTTCATTTTTAATGTTTAGGTTATGTTTGTTGCGTTCAGGAGAATTTTTTTCAAACCGCAACTTACCTTTATTTAATCACGAAAAATTAAAAGATTTTTATTGTTTTTGTTTATATTCAATATATTGTTTGATTTTTAATAGTTTTTCTTTAATTTTTTGTTATTTTTCACTGTTTTTTCTTGAAAAGTTTGTGGTTTTAAACACGTGGATTGAAAAGTAGACTTTTCTATTTCACTACATACAATAACAATATGGCCGGCACCAGAGACCTGGGCCGACAAGCATTAACGGCGGCGGTGGCTGAGACTAAAAATGTCGGCGGCGGCTTAAAATCGGTTGTAAGCCGGCTAGTTAAGTATATACATCAAATCCGAAGATATACACCTAGGCCTCTCGGGCCTGTTGTGCGCTCCTTAATCGAATCGAACCCACCACCTCCGTCCGATCTATCAGACTAGAACACAAACCACTAAAGTTTTCAGTTATTTTTAAATTTTCAACGATTTTAAATACTGATTTCGAAAGATTAAAAAGTTGAATTTTGAAAGCAAATATTTTAAAATCGGGATTGTCTACCAGAGTAGGAAATTTTTGTATTTGTCATCATCATATATATATATATATATTAATAGGCGAAGCCAAAACGATTGGGAACATTTTTCTCTATTACTTGACCAATTTTCTTGATTCTTTTTTTTAGTACATATTAGCGAGAATCATTGCAGAATCTATATATGATAACTATTACAATTTCACTTCCAAATAACTTTAATAAAAACACCGTAAAAATTTTTTGAGAATGAATTCAGAAGTAGTGAATTTGGAATCAAATATTCAGTTTCTAATAACTTATTTAGGTTGATACAGAATATAGAAGTGTGTATACTTTTTAAATACTAGAAGAGCGCCGTTTAAATAAAAATGATAAAGAAATTTGAGGAGATACATATTTTTGATTCCGACCATAATTAAAAATCCGTTTTTTTGGGGATAACTTCCGATTTTCGGGGTATATTAAAAATTCTAATATGGCAAAACAGAATTTGGATGTAAAACCATTTCATTTCTGCAGGGCGATTTAATACGATTAACCTTAGAATCCAATATATTATCATACATCCCACCAACAAGGGCGGCTTTAATGATAGAATAACAATTCGAATTGAGATTTATATAATGCATACTAAGATCAACTTTGCTATGTATTAATTATGATGATCTGAATGAGCCAATCAATTGAGTACGCATATTGCAGACCTTTTCCAACAGGCCATTCAAATAAAATGACATTCATTCAAATCCAAACACATTTCCTTCATTGATATATGAAGACGCAAGTATATCAAGTGATCAGAAGTAATACCTTCAGATAATTTTTTTTCTTTTAAATATATATAGTGTGTCAACGCTAAGGGATCTAAAATCAACTTAAAGTTAGCACCGGATCCAAGCATTACAACAAAATAGCAAACACAAATAATAACCTAGCCAGGTTATATCCTCTAGGTCAGTGAAGACATTAATTTTCTATATGTTCTCTACAGTGCGATAAATTTGTATGTTAAGCCGCCTTAACAATTATTTCTTGTAAATACATATTCGGCCACCATAGTGTTTGGAGACAAGAGCTTCAAGCTGAAAGGTACATACAATCTTAATTCATATTCAATATTTCGGGAAATTGGAATATTTCGGGAAATTGGAAGATTTCCATAAACACTTTTGGGTATTAAACGAAAATAAACCACGCTTGGAAAAACATTTTCTTAGCTAACACTATTGGTTGTACTTTTTGGAGACTGTTTTTCGAATGTCGAATATATTCGACATTTAACTTTGACCTTCTATAACTCACTAGGGAAAACTCAAATTCAAAAAATATTATTTTTCCCGAATTCAGCATACTCAAATTATCTTAAATATAAGTTTTTTTCTAGACATAAATTATTTTTGACCCTGAAAGGGTTAATGTTTTTAAGACTTTTACTGTTTTAAAAATCAAAATTTTAAGATTTTGTTTATTTTTTAATATTTTTCTTTTATTGCTGGTGAAATTTATTTAATTTTAGTTTATTCTTATTCTACACAAAACAAAATACAACCCTGATCAGCTGCCGACGCGTCAAAAGTTGGAAGTTGCTGAACTTTTCGCGGCAGACGCGTTACAAACTACATTGTGTAACTTGTTAAATGAAAATACACTATTTCAAATTTTTTTGACAGAATCCTATAACGCGCTGCGCGTGTTGTGTACTTTTACCTTAAGCGATTTATTCGTGCAATAAATTTAATAAGTTTTAAAGGAGGCTATTTTTATCGTTGTATTAATTGAAGGGAAGAAGTTTAAGATTTTTTTTCTGCTTTCTTTTTGTTTTAAAGTTATGACACTTCAAATTTTTGTTTATTAGAGTGTGTGCCAATCGGTAACAATTTACTTGAAAATGTAAATTTTTGATAGATATGAGGTGAATAAAATTTTACTAGCTCATAGGACTACATGGGGCTACATAAATTTTTGACAAATGAAAAGAAAAATTTGAAAATACAAAAAATAAAATATTTTATAATTTCAGTTTATAATACGTTTGTGATTGTAGAAATTTATTTCAATAATAAAAAAATCAATAAAAGTGCTTCTTTTATTAAAACAAATGCAGATTTTCTTGTGCAATTAGTGACAATTGTCAAAATTTAATGTAATCAAAAAAGATTACACAGCAAAAGTGGTAATATTTTCCACCATAAGAAAATTTTATTTTACCATAGAACTTTGCTGCTGTTTGTCACACAGTCTTACATATAAAACAGTAACCAGGAAAATTTTGATATGTAGAAAAAACATTTGTAGAGATGTCTCTGTTCTAAACATCCCAGAGAAGAGAATCACTGTCAGGGACTATTATCTTTATAATTAAATAAATACAAAAAACAGCTAATACATTTCAATGTCCGTTTAAATCAGCTATTTACAAAAAAAGTTTAAATCTGGCAACTACAAATCAAATTAAATGTCAAAACATAGTGTAAAAACGGCCCGAAAAAATGGCTACTAAACAACATGCCCTGTCAAAGCTCTTTCCGCCTTTTGACAATTGCTAAGGTAGGTGAACGAATATAAAAAAGTGAAAAAATTATTAAATATTTTTAACATCACTTGGATAAAAACAAAAATGACTATGCAGTAAATACCACATAATAGTTGTTGATATGAAATTAAAAGTGTTTTTATGTTAAATATTAATTTGTGATTTTTATTTACAATTTCAGCCAAAATGGCAGTACGCTACGAACTCTGCGTCGGTCTCAACAAGGGACATAAAACCACCAAAGTCAGGAATGTAAAATACACTGGCAACAAGAAAGTTAAAGGCTTGCGTGGTGCCCGTTTGAAGAATGTAAGTATTACATGAATTGGAACGTTTAAAAAGTTGAAAATGCGCCCATCAAATTCAAAATTGTGTTTGTTACAATGATGAGCATTTAAACCATTCACAGACAACCATATAATAATTGTTTATACAGACAAGCGGGCCCAATATTCTTTTGGGCTTTGTGAGTCTAAAATAATTTGTTATGGCACAATGGTTAAAAAATTGGCACTGAGTTATAATTACATATGTATATTAATTGTTTATGCTTTTGTTGTTATTGTAAATATTAATAAGTTGTTTTGCTTTTTTTTGTAGATCCAAACCCGTCACACCAAGTTCATGCGTGATTTGGTACGTGAAGTTGTTGGCCATGCTCCCTATGAAAAGAGAACCATGGAATTGTTGAAGGTTTCCAAGGATAAGCGTGCCTTGAAATTCTTGAAACGCCGTTTGGGCACACACATCCGTGCCAAGAGGAAGCGTGAAGAATTGTCCAACATCCTCACTCAAATGAGAAAGGCTCAAACCCACGCCAAGTAAACAAATTGATCTTTGTGTTGGTGTGTTTTGGAATTGAGTTTATAATTAGTGTATTTATAATACACTATTATTTCGTTTTTACTATCAGATACAAATAGTGATAATGCTAAAACAGTAAATAAAAGTGAAAAAAAAAATATTTTTACTATCATTTGAGTACTTAATTGTTAAACTAGTGTGGATCATGGAGAAAGAAATAATGTCGTTCAATATTGATATAGCCTATATAAAGAAAAAATGTTTTTAAATATTTCTCAATATACCTACGAGTTCTACATTTTAATGTTTAAAGCGATATACATACGACATTCATAGACGTAAAATGTTGTTTTGTTTAGTAGAATTTTTTTTAATTTAACTTGTATTTTTTATCTAATCCAGTTTGGATTTAACTTTAATGTGAGTAATGGTAATTTAAAAATTCGATTTTATATTCGTTAAGTATAAAATTAACTTTCGGAACTTCATAGGGAATACAAATGTTTAATCAATTGTTATTTAGCGATGTCCGTAAATTCCTTTTTAGTTAAGCTTTATTCTGTTAGGAAATGCATCAATGCGATGTATCTGATGCTCAATATGTTCGAAATTCAAAAAATTTCGAAATACGCATCATAAAAATTTATGTTCTTTTTATGCATAAAGTTTAACTGTCGTTAAAAGACGCGTATATGAAAATAAATTCATAAAGCTAATAAAAATCTGAATACCTGTACATTTATCGCATCACCCATTTCTTTGGAAGCCAATTATATTTATCTAACTGATAATACAAAAGAGGTTTTTTGCGCATCATAATTTATATGACGCATTTCCGAACGTACTGCGCATCAGATGTAGCTCGGTGATACATTTCCGAACAGACCCGTGATTATAAACAATAAAATATTACTGCCACATAAAATGGTTCAGAGTTCTAGGTTTGTACGATTAAATGTTTACTTGCCCAATAACAACATATTTCTTTAATTTCGTTTTTATTTAATCATTTAAAAATTCAAAATAGTAAACACAATTTCCTACATATTGTTAAATAAAATTTTCAAGTTTTGTTATCAAAAACCCCTATTGTTTATATCCGTTCCCTGACTTTTTAATTAATCTCTAGGGTTCCAAAGTTGAAACGAAAAGTCGACTTTTTTCATTTAGCTAAAAGTCGACTTTTTCCGACTTTTCGATTTTTTTTTACTATTTTCGACTTCTTTCGCATTTTTTCGAGTTTTTCCGTCTATTTTAGAGTTTTTGACTTTTTTTCACTTTTTAAAAATTTTTGACTTTTTTCTACCATTTTCGAGTTTTCGACTTTTTCCCACTTTTTTCGACTTTTTTCGAATTTTCGACTTTTTACGACTTTTCGACTTTTTACGACTTTTCGACTTTCTACGACTTTTCGCCTTTGTTCGACTTTTTACACTTTTATTTACAAACGATAGTCGAGTTATCGACTTTTTTGGAACAAAATAGTAGACTTCCAATCATTTCTTTTTCACATTTTTGGGAGTTCTTTTGAAATTTTATTGGGAATTAAAAAGTTCCCATTATTAGATTTTTTATTTTTCATATTAATATATTATTTGTATTATTTATTTTTCATATAGTATTGTTTACATCCGTTCTTTGTTTGATAGATAATTAATTTTAAAGCATTTAAAGAATACCAATTTACATAAAATAAATTTATATCGTTTATTTAAAGTCAAAAGTAAATCTTATTCCGTTACCTGACTTTTTTATTTATTATTTCTCCTTTTTATCTTCATATTCTTAAACGTGCTAACAGCAACCCTGCACTTTTTTAACCCCAATCTTATCTGCCATATGTTTTATACAACTCTGTTTTTTTTTTTGGTAAACAAAATGAGCGCGGCGTAGATGGAAAATCAAGGCGAATTCACATAAGGTGGTGGCAGTTCTGCAACAACATTTTATATGTATTTTGTTTTTGCATTTGGTACGCACTATAAAAATAATAAAATTATAAAAAATACACATAAAAATATTAAAATTTGCAATGATAATATACCCTGTATGGAATAATGTTTGTTCAAAATGAAATATTCTACTCCGGCAGATTAATTTTGCATAACTTAAGTTTGTGCCCAAAATTGTGTAAAATTAATATTTTTTGTGAAAAATAAATATAAAAATGTAAAAATTTATGGAAAACAAGATATTCCGAATGAAAGAATCTTTGTTGTAAATGAAAAATTCTACTCCGGCGGAGTAATTTTTAAAATTTACACGTTGTAGTCAGCTGTCGCCCAATGAGTTTTGTTATAAAAAGCGTTTTGAAACGAATTTTGTTAGTTAATATATATATAACAATTTATAATAAATATAAAACAATTTATATTTTTTTTTTGTTCCGGAACAGATTTTTTTTAGTTAATCGCGTTAACTGCAAAGTGTAAATATAAAATATAAAACAATATTTGTTAACATTTAATAGAAAAATATTATTGTTATACATATTAAGTCCTTACATGCGTACCAATTATATATTATTTATATAAGAATATTTGTTTACAAAATGCTTGGTATTTTCAGATTTTTTTCATATATTATTCAAAATATTAACGAAGTTTTTCTCTGTTTTAACGGAATTTTTAAATATTAAAATGTAAACAAAAACAAACTCTGGCATCAGTGCGTACCAGTCAAGTGAGAAAAAAAATCAGCTGATTGAATAACTCCACCTTATGTGAATTGGCCTTGCCCAATCTTATCTACCATATGTTTTATACAACCCCGTTTTTTATGGTAAACAAAATGAGCGCGGCGTAGATGGAAAATCTAGCGGAAAATTATACATTTTTTACCATCATTTATAAAGCAATCATTTTAGCTACTAGCAGTCGCAAATAAAAATCGCACCAGAGAAAAAAAGAACGAAAAAGAGCACATCATTAGTTGTTCCATCAACAAAACTGACAATGAGCAATAACAAAAGAAGGAAAATAGAACTGCCAACGATACCTTGCAGCTGGATTGGCTGCACGGTACAATGTAATAACGATTGGGAATTAAATGGCCATATCGAAATGCACTTGGAAAACCTTAAGCCGGATGCTGAGGGAAAATATAACTGTGTTTGGGGAGCCTGTGAGTATAGCACCGAGTGTATAACACAGATCCATAGACATATCTTCTATCATGGTTACTACAATGGTCTTTTGGTATTGGGTAAGTATGAGCTGGAAAATAATACCCAAATACCACGATGCAATGCTCCACCACGAGAATGTGACAAAATACCTGAATTGAATACCAACTTTCGTTGTGAATGGACGGATTGTGAACGCACCTTTATATCGATTGTAGAATTTCAAGACCACATTGTACAGCATGCTTCTTTTGAATATGAGATACAAAAATCGCCCGATGACGAGAGGCCTAAAATACAGTGTAATTGGAATTTTTGCAAAAAACAAATGGACAATAAATATCGGCTAATCGAACATATACGCACACACTCGAACAAAAAACAAGTGGCCTGTTTTCATTGTGGTGAATTATTTAGGACAAAGACTACACTGTTTGATCATCTTAGACGTCAACCAGATAATAATAGTAAGTAGAACAATCTAGGGTTGTTTATTCTATGTTAAAATTTGTTTTTGTTTTTAGTTTAGAGGAGAGTCAACATAGTATTGATTTTTTCCTTAATTTTCATCTTGTGATGATTAATTTTTTTCTTTTTCTGAACTTTTTAGCTCAAAAATACCAATGTGCCCAATGTTTTAAATATTTTGCTACTGAAAAGTTATTACGTTCTCATATGATTAAACATGTCAATTGTTTCAAATGCAGCATGTGTGATATGACTTGTTCTTCCGCCAGTGCTTTAGCCACCCATGTACGTTACCGTCATCTTAAGGATAAACCTTTTAAGTGTGTGGAATGTGAATATCGTTGTGTCCGAGAGTCAGATCTTAATCAACATGTTCAGCTGGTGCATAGTCAGGAGGTGCACCGTTGTGAGGAACCGGGTTGTACTTATGCTGTTAAAACATTTCAGGCTTTAAGAAGAGTAAGTTGTTGTAGTTATGTATTGATTTATGCTAAAAGAAGGAATAACTACTTTATTAATGAAAATGTTTAGTTTTGAAATTAATCCTTGACAAATGTTCAGATTTAAAGTGAGTAATGTGTGTATGTTTTTTAAATTACCCTTTTTAGGCTTTGAATTATGACGTAATGCAAATGAACTATATCTCCAACAATCGATAAGATACAATGCAAATTTTACATTAGATAATACAAGCAATTACTGCTTGTAAATGCTTTCTCCTTTTCAAAATTTAAATATAATTATTGATTTTTAAACTAAACCCTGTAAACCAAACTAATATTATCTCAAAAATATTAAAGGAGATAGTTAGATTTAATTTTAATTTAAAGTTTTAATACATTTATTAAACTCGGAGAAGTGCTACCAATATACTTCTCTTTAAAAATTAAATGTTTGAAAGAAAATGTAAACGAACCATATTTTCTGAGGAAATAACGTTGCATTATCCGAGATTTTTATCAGGGAAGAGCTAGAACGAAAGCAGAACTGTTAAAACAAAAGATTTGTAACATATTTGTTCCTATCGATATTCTCACCAATCAGCTATTTGGATGAAGCACTGTTGTCGTCAGATTTATAGAATCTGCTGCTAAATCCTTCTATAAGTTGAGAACTGCTTGAATCGCCGGCATTAGTATGATAAAGAAATTTAGATAGATAGATAGATAGATAGATAGATAGATAGATAGATAGATAGATAGATAGATAGATAGATAGATAGATAGATAGATAGATAGATAGATAGATAGATAGATAGATAGATAGATAGATAGATAGAATAGATAGATAGATAGATAGATAGATAGATAGATAGATAGATAGATAGATAGATAGATAGATAGATAGATAGATAGATAGATAGATAGATAGATAGATAGATAGATAGATAGATAGATAGATAGATAGATAGATAGATAGATAGATAGATAGATAGATAGATAGATAGATAGATAGATAGATAGATAGATAGATAGATAGATAGATAGATAGATAGATAGATAGATAGATAGATATATAGATATATAGATAGATAGATAGATAGATAGATAGATAGATAGATAGATAGATAGATAGATAGATAGATAGATAGATAGATAGATAGATAGATAGATAGATAGATAGATAGATAGATAGATAGATAGATAGATAGATAGATAGATAGATAGATACATAGATAGATACATAGATAGATAGATAGATAGATAGATAGATAGATAGATAGATAGATAGATAGATAGATAGATAGATAGATAGATAGATAGATAGATAGATAGATAGATACATAGATAGATACATAGATAGATAGTTTGCCATTTCAAGTATCCATAAACGACGAATATAATTCGGTGTATTTATTATATGACGGTCGTGACCTAACTCAGGAGAAACACCAATGCAGCTTAATATAACCAACGCTGACTTTTACACAATGTGATATACCATATCAATGAATTTATCAAATTTCCGTTTGAAGTGTACAAAATTCAGACAAATAAAATTTTAGTGAATTTCTAGTAGTTTTGTTATTACGGAAGTTGAGCGGAAGTACAGTTTAGGTTAAACGATAAGAAACATTTGAAATACATACATATTTATTTTCTTTAAGTAACAACATTAATAAAATTCATGTAATTTTTAAAACAAATATAATCTCTATTATTTTCTAGCACTATTTGGAGATTCACAAAAATACAACATTTATCTACATATGTCATTGTTGCGATAAACCATTTAAGAATGGCAAAACTTTATCTTCGCATTTAATTAAAAAACATGACTTTCAACTACCATCCGGTCATCGTCGTTTTACCTATCGTATTGATGAAAATGGATTTTATCGTTTAGAAACCACACGTATCGAAAGTCTGGAGGTGACTGAACAAATATTAACACCAAACTCATTTGAAACAACAACTGAAATTACCCAGGATAGCAGTTGTTATGAAATTATTTCGAAAACCAACAAACAAGATGCCGCCCAACGTATTATTGTATCGAATGATAGCAATGATAATAAACTTATAGGTGAAGTTGTTATATCTCTACCCTGTTTGGATTGATTTATAGCTACAACTGCAGAAAATTCATTCTTTAGGCTGTTTTAAATATTAAACAATTTCTTATTTTTCTTAATTATTTTTTTCTAGTTATTAAAATTAAAAGTTATAAAGTTCGAATCAATTAAATCATATTATTAGTAACCATAACATATATACTACCAACATACATATAAAAATCTTTAATCATTTTAGAAAGAGAGTTAGTTAAATTATAAGCAATTTTTAAGCTACACATATGAATGATATGTTATCATCATATCGAAACCAAAATACTATTTAAAATTACTAATATTTAAAAAAAAAAGAAACGTTTTAGTTTGCCATTTATATTATCTTTAATTTAGTACTACATACAGACATTTAAACATGTGTTTTCAACGTGTTATGCCGCAACCAACCACCATTATATTAATTTTATTCTCCAACTAAACCAAATTTCTTTTTTATTTAAGTCATTTTGTTACGTGTGATGCTCATATATTTTAATTTTATTTCTTAAAGTTTTATTTTTTCCATTTTTTGTTAATTTGACTATTGGCAAAAATCCTAGAATAAGTTTAATGACAATATTATACATATATTATTAATATGAATTACAAGTCTGGTAAAATGTTAAAAATAACTTAAAAAACCAGATGGCATTGAATAATCAAATATAAATATGAAATATAAATTAATTTAATAAAACATAAATGATTAAATTTTATTAGTGGGATTATGAAAATCGAACTTCCATTATTACGTTAGTATTTTTTTTTAATTATTTTGATAAAAATACGATATTCGAAAAATGTTTTTAAAAAAGGTGTTTTTAAAATACTTTTATTGCAATTTTTGTATTCCAGAAACAGAACTGTTAGTTATCGAAAATATTTCTCCACAAAATTAATGTTATCGATACATTTTCTATAGAAAGTTGTAATCGATAAACTAATAGAAAATTCCTGTTATCGAACTGTACAAGATTTAATCTTTTATCGAAAAGTTTTCTACAGAATTTTCTGTATAAAATTTTGTTGATAAATTTTCAAGGAAAAGTTAAATTTATTGAATAATTTTTAATATAACATTAACGTTATAGAAATATTTTTAACAGAAAATTAAAGTTATCGATACATTTTTCTAAAAAATTTAAGTTATCGACAATTTGCTTATACAAAATTAATGTTATCGATAAATTTTCTATTTGAAATTAAAGTTATTGACAACTGTTCAGTAAAAAGTTAAATTTATTGAACAATGTGTATCGAAGAATGCTGATGTGGATCCGTAGGGTCGTCTAAAAAACTTTACTTTTTATTTTGTTTTATTAATTTTATACTTTTATACCCTACATCAATGTAGTGGCTGGGCATTATACGTTAGTTTTGATGTTTGTAACGTACAAAAACATTAATCCTATTACCCATCTTAAGGTATAGCAATCGGTTTATAATAATTTTCTGAGTCGATTAAGTCATGTCCATCTAATCTCCCCTATTCTGCATTTCGATTACGTTTACGCATTCAGTTACGCAACGATCGAAAAAAGGTATTCCAACAAAAAACTGAATCGTAAGAAAAAGAAGAAGCAATTCTATTTCATTTCAATGCTTTGCGAATGTGTGTATTCTATTCTATCGTACCTACGTTTTTGTAAGTTGTTGTTTATGTGGCGGAGAGACGAATCGAAATGCAGAATACTAAAGTTGCCAAACGGAGAAAATTTCGATTCGAATTGAAATGCAGAATAGGGGCCAATATTAGTATATATTTGAAATTTCATAAAATTTGTATGTGTCCATATTTCACTCTAGCCCCCAAACAAAGTCCCTTTTAGAAAATCGTCATAAATATATTGGAATTATAAACAATGAAATCGTTATATAGTATCAAAACATTTTAAATATATTCATAACTGGTGGTCGATAATGACCTACTATACTTTCTTACTTGTTTTATGGATCCGATTTCAAATTTGAATCAGAAAATTCTGCTACATACTTATGTATATGACACATTGATACACATAAATGTTCACTTATACCCAAATTATCTTTAAAAATACAACATTTTTAGAAAAATTATATAACATTTTCGGGGATTTATTTATTAACAAACATTTTAACTCAAAAAATAAAATACATATTTGTATATGTAAATAAACAAAGTATTTAGGGCTAGTTATTTTTTGTAATAATTAATTATCATTGGTTTAAAGTGCCATGCACATTATGACGGATTTAACAAGCGATGCTGCTTTTCAGTACTATTTTAAAAAATTGAGCAGCTTTGCTACTAGCATTGTCAAATTGTTTAATTTCAAAACTATGGAATTTATGAAAAGTAAAAGAAAAAGGAATTTAATTTAAATAAAAATATAGAAATAAATTAAAAGATGAGAGTAACTTTTGCAAAAATACAATTGTTAGTGGTTATTTCGTTTCTAAAAGTAAATAAAAACTACATAAAGTTGTTAAATATTAGAAATGCCTATCCTAGTGACTAAATTTGTAGAAAAGTCTACTTCGTGTTAATATTATGTAAATAATGTAAACTCTGTAAAACACAAGCAAATTGTTATCTAATGCTCACAATTTCCTAGGTAAATATTGTAAAGTCTTACTTTAAATCAGCCTTTATAAATATGACAACCTATTGTGGTAATTTGTAATATGATTCGAAAAGAAAATCGTTTGAATTTTGCTTTTTATATTTCTATTAATTTCTAATGTTTTCTTTCGAATTTACCCAATTAATCCCCTGATTTTTAAATTATTATTTGGATAACACAGGCCAACACAATTTTAACCCAGATACGAATCTGGTCTCCCAATTTTGGAGATATTATTTTCCTAGATATCTTTGAGATATCTTAACATGAAGATTGAAACCAACAAAAACTGACTAAATTTTAAGTCTTTGTCATAAATTCTGAAGATTTTCCCATAAAAATACTTTGTTTTAAACTCGACAGGTCAAATATGGCCAAAAACGGAGTGTTCTTATAACCATCAATCAAAAAATGTACAAATGTTTAATTTGACTACTGGTTCTCTACTTTTTTTTAGTTTTTGTCGGCCTGTGTAATATCAATGCTGCTCATACAAAAATAAACTAAACTGAAAAACAGCATTTCAAAATTTATAATAAACTATGGAATTTCCCTTAAAACTAGCCCTCTTAAGAAATAATTACACTATATAAAAAAAGTTAAATATTGCCACTGTTACAATGCGTTTACATATTTGTCCAAAAGTTGATGATACGTCAGTTTGTTGCCTGTGTTTTCATTATTTACACCGGTGTCCAACTTCTTCGCTCTTTCGAATGCCTCTATAATACAAGATCGAAAAAGTTTCTGATACAAAACATAAGCGCTCACGTGACCAGCATCTAAATAACGAATTTCTGCACCCGGCCATATATCCTCTAAACCCGTACAACCTTCGCGCGGCACATAAGCATCATCTTTGGCACAAACGGCAATTGTTAGAGAAGTTTCTTTGGGCACGGAAAAATTTTTCAGATGCGTGCATTCATCCATCATGCCACGCATAAACTGTAAGGCTTCACGTTCCCACCAATTGGTTTTTGTTATATTTATTTTATTATCATTACTAGTCGTGGGTAGTATGTATTTCATTAGTCTAGTTAAAGAGTGATTATCTTCAGGAGTATTTTTCGTGCTCGGTAATTTGTTTGATTTTGAGTTTTTTATATCTTTCTCTAGTTCAATCATAGATTCGCTGAAATTGCGTATAAATTTTTGTCCTGCCATAAAGGCATCATCAATGACCGTGACCATTTTTGATAATCGCTCACAGTATTTGCCATCGGAATAGTATTGGGTCTCCAGCATATCCCAATTAATCGATTGGCTCATAACCCCCGTGGTAAAAACTGTGGCAGCTGTAGACCACGAAAGACAAGGCACTAGTACTAAAGGTTTCGGCCAATTAGTAGCAGCTAAAGAGGCCATATGTCCTCCCATTGACAAACCTGTTATACCCAAGGGCCCAAAACCGTTACGTTCACACCAATGTAGTAAGACCAAGCATTCTAGTATAAGACAACCGCCCATTACAAATATATCCGAAACATTATGAAGATTAGAACGTACTTGATTGTCCGGTTTGCGGGTACCATAAAATGGATTTTCCAATATTATGGAACCAATGTTTCCCTCCTTTAACAAAGGTTTTGCTATTAAATTACGCCGTCTCCAAAAGAAATGATCACCAGTTCCTGCCAAGTGTATGCACATTGGTTGATGCCTATCCTGCCAATGATTAGGTAAAACAACTTGGAAATGAGCGGTCTGTGCTGCCTTAGGCACTATACCTGGTAGATGTAATTCTAAAGGAGTAAGGAAATTTCCTTCCAATACCACACAGTCGGGATATCTCTCTTCTTTGACAATTTGTACTGGGTAATCTTTGGGTACTAAAGGAAAACACGTATCACGACGCGAAATAATTTTGCGAAATTGAAAAAGTTTTTGTAAATTTTCCGGTTTACCCCATCCTCTTTCAAAGAAACGGGTTATTAACATACGGCGGTAAATACTATCTAATTTACTGGGAGGCATTATTATTATTTGTTTCCCGTTAATATTATATAAATTGTTTTTGCGGAGGCAATTTGTATTTCCAAACCCAGACAATAACGTACGCGTGTGAAGTAAACAAACTTTTTGCAACGAAATTCTTTTCCATTAAATACGAAAATTTGGCATAATTTTAGACTTCAAACAATAATTTGATAACTAATTTACGCCGAGCACATAACCCCGGTTTAGAATGACATATTGAAAAATCAATTTTAAAAATTTTAGTTTTTTAAGCAAAATCTTAAATATTTACATATGGACCTGTTGTGGCCAATAACATTTATATACAACACTGTCTTGAATACATTTTAGTGTAACCCTGGGAAAGATAAAGAGAAAAATTGCAATAAATGAAAGTGCAAAATAGAATGATAAAAATAAACAGAATAATAACATGAAGGTCATGTTCGATCTTATGAAGCCCTACATCTTGTAGCTAATTTATGCAAAATATATTTTATTTACTGATTGATTGAAATCGAAAATAAGAGTTGATATTTTAGCAAATCATAATTTGTTTTATATGCTTTATATTTTTAATCTAACATTCCGAAGAATACACGGATTTGTGTAATTTATTAAAAAAAAATATTTTGAATTGCAGAATCTGTGTGAAAACGGAAAAAGTTGTACATTTTATCCAATTCTGAACATGAACATCATTTACGAAAAACTTAAATTAATGTAAAGTAAGAACAGATCGTACCAACTATAAGGTTTCAACTACTGATCGCACAGTTGTAAATCAACTTAAATCACTGTGTTTAAAAAAACACAACAAAAATAAGATTTGATAGTTTAACAAGTCGTTTTCATTTAAAACCTATTAGTTATTAAATTAATAACAACATTTTGATTAAATAAATTAATTTTAAAATTTATTTTGTCACAATTACTTAAGAATCTCTTTAGATTATTTCAATACCGAATATTTTTGCATTTAAATTACAAAATTATATGTTAAAAAGTAAACTTAAAATATATATTTATGTATGTAGTATACATTAGAGTTACAATATAACACCAAACATATAAAGGAATTATAATTATTATATTCATTATATTAGAAAAAATTATAATAAAACATACATATAGATTTAACTAGTAATATTAGAAAACATTAAAATAACAAATAAAAATTTTACAAGTGTATATTTAAACTATTTTAGTTGCAGTGTAATAAACACAATGGGCCGGTTTTATTGAGACGAAATGATTTTATTTCAAAACTTAAATACCATTTCGCTATTTAGTCTAAAGTCTGAAACCAGCCCTAACAAATCAAAATCATTTCATTCAGTTTATTTATCATATATTGACGACATTCTTTAGATCGTTGGGAAGCAATTCTTTCATACAATTAATCTGAGCAAGTATTTGATCACGGGTGTTAGTTGCTGTATTGCCATTACTACTAATCCAATTTCCTGTAGTTTCATTAGCCAATTTATCATTGTAGAGATTCAGTTTTTGTTTAAGTTTTAAAATCATGTCAATTATTTCCACTTCCTGTTTATCACGAGCCCATTGTTCTAAGTTGGCTTCGGATAGTGCCTGCAGCTGTAAATCCTGTAAGGTAAGTTGTAGCTCCTTGTGGCGTGAATCATACCAACCACGAAAATTGGGTGAATTATAGAAACGTCGGTATAGACCCTTCCAATCGCCCTTTAGAGGTGATGTTAAATGTGGACCCGAAAGTTCTAGAGTGGCAAGAAAATCTTCAAGTTTAAAAGCATTTGCATTTGGTGCGGATTTAAATGGACTTATATCTTTTTGTAGCGGCATTAATGATGCCATATAACGTTCCAGAGGTATCATAAAACTTTGTGTTAATTCTAAAAGATGACGCCGGAGAAGAGCTGTTTGTACATGTTCTGGTCTTTTAGTTTTTAAGCCAAGCATAACTTTTTTAATTAGAGTTTTATCTTTCTTTAAAAATGGCTTATATTTTGTATATAAACCATGTGTTGATCCTTCACTGCTGCTGTTTGCGAGGCCTGCGGAAGACGAGGCAGTCGATTGTATAGTATTGTTCATTTTAAGAGGTCCTGTATTGGTGAGTGACGTTACAGAGCTGGCGTTTCGGGCATTCTTTAATGCCAACTGCTGTTGTTTTTGTATGTTGAGCTGAAAGGAATTAGTTTAAATTTTGTTTAATAAATAATTATACAATAATTTAAAATTATTCGAAAAATAGTTTTTTTTTCAGAAACTATTGCATTTTCTATTTGTTTAATAGATTATTTATTTTGATATTTCTTTTATCTCTTAAATAAACTTTAAACACACATATTTATGTACAGTGTCTCTCATAATTATTCGAATTTGGGTAAACTATAAAAAGAAACCAAATTTAATAATATATTTTGTGTGCAAAATAAATAAATTAATTTGTTATATTGTCTAGATAGTCCTTATGTTTGATATCACGCTTTTTAAAACTTGAAAAATTTGCATTGATTTAAATTAATTGTGCTTTTTTAAAAAAAAGTCCATAAAATTGCCTCATAAAAGTATACGAATTTTTCCTGTATTTCATATTTGATCATATTATACGCAACACAAATTTTAGAATCGAATGGTTTTTATGCGTAATATTGTTTTAAGGGGTTACTATCCACGGAAAGGATATATTTTTGGCCCATTTGGTCCACAATTTTGCGGAATTTGTACCCTCTTTTCATGTAATATCATTAAAATAGCGATTTTTGGCCATAATTGTAAATTTTTCTCCTTTTTTCCAGAGATAAAACAAAAATTTGATATTGGGACTTAAAAGACCCTTTGGGGTATCTAAAAATAATATCTTTTGTTACAAGAATCTGTATTTAAACGTTCCAAGATAAATTATTCGGATCATTCTTCTTTCGCTAATTCAATATATTGGAACTTAAGTCCATTTTTATAATACTAGGATCAACTATTTTCGGGAAAAGTTTTCTGGTATATATTCTTTTAGATATCAGCTTTTATACATTTTAAGTTTTCAATGTGTTGTGAAAGTGTACAACTCCAAAACATGCCTCGAAGAAACACCATTCAAAATAGTAAAATCATTATTTTTATATACCACTGGACTCCATGCTGCATGGCACGATATCATTATGATCACATCAAAAATGTTGATATGTGTTTAAATATTATTTACTATGATCAAATTGAAACCAAAATTTAGGACTTACAGTGTTATTGTAACGGGCAACATAAGCGTGAAAGTTACGAGTAGTAAAAACTGAAATCTACTATATAGGATGACGTTTTGTTAAGGCATGTTTTGGGGTTGTATACCGCTATAATATATTGAAAATTTAAAATACATTAGTGCCAATATGTACATGAATATACACTAGACAACTTTGTCGAAAAATATCGTCCCTAGAGAAACGAAAAGGGACTTATGATCCAGATAATTCAATTAGAAACTGAAAAACGATACCAAAAATACATCTTGGAACGTTTAAGTACAGATCCTTATAACAAAAAATATTATTTTTAGATACCCTATGGGTTCTATTAAATTCCAATATTAAATTTTAGTTTTATTTCTGGAAAAAGGGTGAAAACATTACAAATATAGCCAAAAATGAAAAGAGGGTACAAATCCCCCAAAATTGTGGACCAAATGGGTCAAAAATATATCCATGCGGTTGATAGTAACCCCTTAAAGCCATATTAAGCATAAAACCATGCGATTCTAAAATTTGTGTATCGTATAATATGATCAAATATGAAATACAGGAAAAATTCGCATACTTTTGTGAAGTAGTTTCATGGACTTTTTTTTAAAAAAGCACAACTAATTTAAGTAAATGTAAAGTTTCCAATTTTTAAGGGGCGTGATATCAAAACTAAGGACTATCTAGACAATATAACAAATTTATTTATTTATTTTCCACACAAAATATATTATTAAATTTGGTTTCTTTTCATAGTTTACATAAATTCGAATACTTATGAGAGACACTGTATATGGCTTCTTAAAACTACATTAGCAATAAATCTCCGTACCTGATTATCCACCAAACGCAGCATATGCGGCCAATCTTTCAATAGTTTTATAAAAAATGGATTAGTTACACCAAGTATCAAAGGAGGCGGTACTTTTCCACATTCTCGTGTAAATTCTTTAAATTCGCTATCATGTATAGTAAAATAGGGTCTAGCTTCGGCACAATATTCCAGCGGAGCAATTAATGCTACCAAAGTCTGCACCATATGTGAACAATCAGCCGGTGAAGTACCCACTACCACAATAGGCTCAGCAGTTAAAACCAATTCCCACAATGTATACATATGATCAATGATAAAACTTAAACTATGAAATAATTCTACTTCGTTCACCGAAGCAATAACTTTAACCGAAATTGGTTTATACATGGCCGTCTTATCGGGACAGCTGTTTTCTGGACTGTCATTGTGAGAGGAGGTTTTACGGCTACTTGCCCGGGGTATTAGAATTTGATAACACTGTTCGAAGAGCGGCAAATTATAGGTGACACCCACCTGTAGCGCAGGCCATTCGGTATTGATTTGTCGGCAGGCCTGTTTTAATATTTCTTCACCTTCGCTAAAATACTTTTGAGCCAATAGGCTTAACATTTCATAGTAGAGATTAAAGAATGGCAGACGGGTGACAATAATAAAACTTTTTTGAAAATAGCCTCGAGGTAAGTTGGGATCCCGTTTTTGGCGAAAATAAACAAAACCCCAATAATGAGATTGGTCAGCTTTCAAAGCAGGCGGACAATCGCTGTTAAAACAACGAAACTGATTGGTCGTAGCCATCCTGCCCGTGTCCGGAGACATTCTTAGACGCATATGAAATTTGGTATCACCCATGCAACCAGAATTAGAATCAGGAAATGCCATATAACAGATATTAGTAACTTCTTGTTCTGTTGGTATGAACTCTGTGGGATAAACAAATTCCAAAGCCTGGCCCAAATTTAAATCAAACGTTACTATGCACATGCATTGTATCCACTGAGATAAACGTGACCAATCTGTCGAAGTTACACCATTCGGTGACGCCTCCATATCATCCAAATTGAGCAAAGACACTGCAGGAGATTTTCTTATCACCTTTGCTATATTCTCATCTAGAGCATTATCATTTCTGGTATTATTGCCGTTTGATTGCATTCTCCTTTGATCGCCAGTACTATCCATTTGTTTATCCATATTGTAAATTTGATATTAAAGTATTTTTTTAATGTTTTGATGTAAAATAAACTTTCCCTTTTCATTCACAAATTGTTAATTAACGTACGAAAAAAACATTTTGCTATCGATGAAGCAATGAACAAAACAAAATAAAATAACAAATGACAAGATAATATAAGGTAGCCAGATTTGAAAGAATGTATGAAAAATATTAACACTAAATTATTGAAAAAATATACATATATAAAAATGTATTGATTGTTTTGCTTCGTTTATGTTTCAATTATTTATAAATTGCATAAACAATATGAAAACAGTTTTTTACAATAATATTCGTCGGATATGTTCAGCATCCGGCAACACTTCTATGCTATCATAGTTTTTTTTTTGAAAATGTCAACAGACGTGTACAAAAAGCAAAGTGAGTGAAGTCAAAAAGAGAAAAAACCAATTTGTTGGCAAATTGTTATTTGATTTTGTTTTTCTTTGTAAAATTAATATAATACAATTATTAATAAAACAAGTCGTGAACATTAACGAAACCCTCAATGGATTTTCTAAAAAGTGGCATTAAAACTGTGCTGGGTGCCACGGAACCGGGTCAGCAACCCAGCCCTGCAGAAACAGTAGAAAAACTGGTAGATAGAGCAGCCTCTTCAACTTTATTGGAAGATAGACGTGATGCTTGTCGTGCTTTAAAAGCTCTTTCAAGAAAATATCGGATAGAGGTGGGTGCCCAGGGAATGCCAGCATTGGTGTCAGTGCTGCAAAATGACTGTCAAGATTGTGAAATAATATCGTACGCCTTGGATACTCTATGTAATGTAGTGGCCACTGAGGAATTTGATGAAGAGGCCGATAATCCAGCGGTATCGGTTAATGTAGGTGAACAATTTACCGAGATGTTCATAAAGAATCCCGAACATGTATCATTGGTTATGGGCTATTTGGAGGAATATGATTTTCGTGTCAGACGTACCGCCATACAACTTTTAACAACCTTGATACAGAACAAGACCAGAGATTTACAGGAACATATACTAGTAAGTCCCATGGGTGTTTCAAAGTTAATGGATTTGTTGTCGGATAGTAGAGAAGTTATACGTAACGATGCCTTACTCCTACTTATCCAGTTGACTAAAGGTAATTCCAATATCCAAAAGATAGTCGCCTTTGAAAATGCCTTCGATAAGATATTCGACATTATACGTGATGAAGGCCGTGCAGAAGGTGGTATAGTGGTTGAAGACTGTTTGATTCTACTATTAAATTTGCTTAAGAACAACTCCAGTAATCAGCAGTTCTTCAAGGAAGGCTCTTATATACAACGTTTAGCTCCCATGTTTGAGTTAACTAATAGAGAGGTGGAGGGAGAACAGGGTTGGGCACCACAAAAAATGTCAAACGTTCATTGTATGTTACAAGTAGTGAGGTCATTAGTCACACCCAGTAATCAGCAACAAGTGGTGGCATCATGTCAGAAGGCTATGAAACAGTCAAAGCTTTTGGAAGCTTTGTGTGAGATTCTAATGGGTAGTGGTGTGCCCGCTGATATTCTAACAGAAACTATTAATGCTGTAGCTGAAGTGGTTAGAGGTGATGCGGATAATCAAGATCAGCTTAGTAAAGTTATGGCGCCTAGCACACCTCCCAGGCCAGTTATTGTTGTGCTGCTAATGTCCATGATTAATGAGAAACAAATGTTGGCGTTACGTTGCTCCGTACTATATTCATTCCAATGTTATTTATATCGTAATTCCAGCGGTCAACAGGCTGTTGTCTCCACACTTTTACCTTCATCCGCTGCAGATGTTTCTAGTCTTTCAACAGGTCAACTTTTATGTACTGGTTTATTTTCCACCGACTCTTTAGCCAATTGGTTTTCTTCAGTGGCTTTGATGCATACTCTGGTAGACAATACTGCCCAAAAGGAGGAATTACTGCGAGTGCTGTTGGCTACGCCTGGTGGTCATAAACCCATAACTTTACTAGAACAATGTACAAATCTCTTACAACAAGAATCTTACAAATTGCAAAGTAAAGTTGGTCTTTTAATGCTGTTAAGCATGTGGTTGGCTCATTGTCCAACTGCTGTGAAGACTTTGTTGCAATCTCAGGGTACTATGGCTTATTTAACCGCTCAGATAAGTGGTAATGAACATGATGAAAATGAATATTTGGTACAGGGTTTGTGTGCTTTTCTTATGGGCCTTTGCATACAATTCAATGACAACAGTCTAGCTGGTCAGAAAAGGGATGAAATTTGCCAATTGATTATAAAGAGAATAGGGCAGGAAAATTTTTGCAATAAACTAAATGAGGTTTCACGTCATGAAGCCTATAGTAGAGCCTGCAAACAACCACAAATAAGAGCTAAATCTGCCAATGAACTCTTATTGGATTATGAGTACTGCAAACTTTTCAAAGGTCTTGAAGCTCTGGTAGTCAAACTAGTGACAGGTTTTGATGTTAATGGTGTAGAACTAACCGAACTTACATTGAGTTCTGAGGCCTCGGCTTTAGTAGCTCAATACAAAGGTATCATAAGAGGACTTGATACACAAATAACGTCTCTCCAGGATACGGTGAAAAAACTAGAGTTGAAAAGTGCTGATCAAGAACTGAAACTAAACGAACTGCAAACTCAAAATCATCAATTAACCGATCAAAATACCTTGTTAAAAGCTCAATTGTCTGCTTTAAAAAGTAACGATTCTTCCACAAACTCTTCTACACCCAATAATGAAAATAATCCCCATGCCACTTTAGAGGCCCTTAATGCTGCCCAGTTCCAAACAAATCTTTATTATACCGAAAATTTACGCCTAAATCAAGAACTTGAGACTATGCGCAAACGTTTACAAGAGGCCATTGAAGCGGCCAATTTAGCGAATGAAAACCATCATAAACTACAAAAAGATCAAGAAGATTTATTAGAATTACTAACAGATCAAGAAAATAAAATTCAACGCTATGCTGATCAAATGAGAGCAGCTGGTCTGCCTGTGGAAGATGACGATAATGACGACGATACCGAAGAACTTGTATCAGCTGATGTAAATGTCAATGTTCCAGAGCAGACAACAGTTGTAACAAATTCTATGGAAAATTCCAGTCCTTCACATATGCAAAATATTTAAATATATTAATTACATTATTAAATATAGAAAACTTTCTAATGTGCATGTTTTTGTTTTGTAATAGAATTGAAGCCTGGCCTTGGATACATGATAATAACCTACGCATATACAGTTTGTGTGTTAAAGTTAAATGTGTTTTAAATGTAACGAAAATAAAAAAATGATAATTTTAAGTACCTATATAAAATATAATAAAAATATTATAATTATTACATATAATTATTTAAAAAGGTATAATTTCTTCTAATTTGTGAGTGATTAATAAAATGCACAAAAGAATGGTGTAGGTTAAATTGTTGGGAACCTCGAAAATGTACTCCATTCTGCTATGTATGTGTATAAATTTTTAAATTATTTTTAAGCTTTCGGTGTAATAAATTAGTCCCGTTTGGTATAATTTATGTGTGTAAAGAATCACTTTTGCCAGTTACAAACATTAGCACCAAAGTATAATAACATCTACACTAAAGTGTTGTAGGGTATACAACTTTAACGTTTAAATGTGTTTGAATTATAAAACGAAACGTTTAATAAATCTATTCCAAAATGGAAAGGTTGAACAATTTTGATCAATTTGTAATAGATTAAACCCTCTTCCTCAATTTCTGATTATTTTTTATCATTACTTTAACCGGCAGAATATTGCTCATTCAAATATTATTTAGTATACAGCTGAATAATTTATATGCATATATACTTTTCGTACCATTGAATTGATTGCTAACATAATTTTTTATAGTAATGTATTCATTTGAATGATCATTATTAGATTCCTTCTATTACAAATTGAATAAAGTTATCATTTGAAAAAAATGATAATCTATTTCAAATTGAATGGTTTAATTCATTGGCTCCCACTAGATTATTTCCAGAGAAAAGTAATTTTTATAGGAATGAAAAATATATTTTTAATCCAATAAAATAAGTTTCTGAATTAATACAGAATTTAGTTATTAGAATTTTAATTATGTATCGGAAATTAGTTCTAGCAATTGAATCTCAGGGAAATGGATAATTCAAGTAAAAATAAAAGTTAAGTAGGAAATTATTTTTCTACAATTCCTCCAAAACTTTCTATAAGATTCCATAACAAAAACAACAAATTTCTTTTTAAATAAAAAACAATATTTTTTATTTTCTGTTTACTTTTTCGTGTTTTGTTTTATTCACGAAACCATCTAAAAATTCCTCCTTATTTTTAAAAATAAACAATATGTTTAAATCTTGATGTTGTTTTTATTTACTTCTTGTCGCTAGAGATGGAGCTCTTTGATTCGCGCATGGAAGCGGAACGACGTCTCTTGGCCTCTTCGCGCTTGGCTTTGTTTTCCTTCTTGCGTTGAGCCAACAATTTAGCGTAATCAGCAGCAGCTTCCTTGGAGGCTACTTGACGTTTCTTCTTGAGGGCAACACGTCTGCGTTTACGTTGCAAGACAACGGGGGTGACGAGACGTTGGATCTTGGGAGCCTTGGAGGTGGCCTTCTTGCCATCCTTAGCGGGGAGAGGGCGACGTACAACGAAGCGACGAACATCGTCTTCCTTGGTCAAGTTGTACAACTTGCGGATCTTGCTGGCTCTCTTGGGACCCAAACGACGGGGAACAGTAACGTCGGTAAGACCTTCAACTTCTTGTTCGCCCTTCTTGACAACAACCAAAGCCAAAACGGACATGTTGGCATCGACAATGCAGCCACGGACTGATTTCCTCTTACGTTCACCAGTACGGCGAGGACGGTAGCAGGAGTGTCCCTTCTTCAACAACAAACGTACACGACCTAAACAATACAAACATTTAAAAACAAATCAGTTCCAAGGGAATCTTTATAAATCAATTAGTTGTTTAAGAACTTACCATGAGTCAAGACACCTTGTTTCATGGGGAAACCTTGTTTGTCGTTACCTCCGGCAATACGAAGCATATAACCTTTCCATTGGTCACCGAGGATGTCGGCTTCGACAACTTGGCCCATACGTTTTTCATAGAACACACGCAATTTGTGTTCGTCAACAACTTCGAAAAGTTTTTGGCATCCCGTTACGGGATATGAAATGTTAAGCTGTAATTAGAATAAAACATCACCATGTAAATAAAACTGTTTCCACAATAACTGATTAATTCGATTGCTAGTCACTAGAACACAATATACGAGTAGAGGTTAGTGTACAACAAATTGTAATCGAGCTTAATTTCATCAATCACGCGAAAATTACGCACAATTTTTTTAAATTTCGACAATTAAGCATACTCATTAGGTTTTTAGACATTTATTTCAGAGTTTTAACACGAATTTTCACATATTTTTCAAAAAAAATTACACACCTTCATTTTTAATGTCTGATTTGGAGGAACACCAAACTAAAAGGAGTAGGCAAGATGTCAAAAGAGACAGATGAGAGATGGCGATAGGGCGTTTTTACACAATTGTCGTTTTTTGACAGCTGTGGCGTAGTTACACTACACAGTGTTGCAACTCGAAAAAACGCTTATATATCGAAGTGATTGTTTTGTTTGAATAGGATAGTTTAATAAATTTATAAATATATTTAAATTTTATACATATTTGAAGATTTTAATTAGTTTTCTCATTTTTGCTATTATATGAATGTCATGTGGCATTAATAATCGGAATTTTTGGCTGCTTACAGTTTTATTAAGCTTTTGAAACGGAAAAAAATCATCGATAGTGGATGTAAGGGAAATATATCTTGTTTGGCATTAAAAATGGGCTTAAATAACGAAAAAAGTCGAGTAATATAAATGGACGGAATAAGTTGCCACAAAATTATTTGTAGCAACATTGTTTTAACAAAGCGAAGTATAATTGAAATAGAAGAAGATTTCAAGCATGAAATTTACATAGAAGTTTACTGCCAAATTCGACACGAAGTTTTTAGTTAAGGTCATGGAAAAACATATATGAGCCATATATGTATAATATTATGCTTCTATGTTAATTATTATATAAATTCAAAGATCACGTATTCATGAATAAATTGTTAATAAATATGTAAAATGATGAAAAAGTGGAAGGTGTATTTCCCTTTGTCTTCAAAAAACTCACTTTTTCGATGATTAAAATTAGTTGGTAAAATATTTAAATCTAATCCGAATTGGCTGAATGAATTTAGATAAAATTAAATAATGCATTTTTCCCAATTTTGGAAATGTTTTCTCATTATTGTAGTAATAAATTTTTATATCAGAGTAGGAACCCATATTTGAATTTTCAGAATTTGTATAATAACTCGTGTAGGGTAAAATATGGTTAGACTGATTATAGTTTTTTAAATGGATTTAAAATGAAAAAACTTTTTAAATTAACTTTGTTTAACGCACATTTGTTAAAATAACTACTATTAAAAGCAACGCTGAAAAGGTTATTTAAAATATATACAAAAGCTACTTGCTGTACCTTTAAATGTCAAAATATACAAATCAAAACAACAACACGTGGGTCTTTTCAACAAAAACGAAATAATTTAATTTTTCAGCAGAAAATATAGAATATATTTTAATTAAATATGGGTAAACCAAAAAAATCGAATATAGCACCGGCAAAAAATGTCTCCCTGGAGAAACAATTAACAGAAGGTAAAGTGGCCAAACAAAAGAACAGAAATAAAGTACACATTCGTGCAGAGGAATCATCGGTGGGTATTAATACAATTTTGTGGAAATGGAGTATTGTCTAATTCTAAAATGTTTTATAGGTTTTGGATAGTAAAACAAGTAAAAAAATCTTAGAAGCAGCCAAGCAACAACAATTGGAACTGAATGATGATAATTTTCCCAGTTTAGCACCAAAGAAAAAAGTTAATTTTGATTTGGGTAAGTTGGAACAATGGAGCAATTTTACAAATTGACTAAGTTTATTAGAATCATTGTATTTATTATGTTTATTCCTTTCTTCAAATAGGTGACATTAATGAGGAAGATGAAAATGTTAATGTTAATGAACAGGATTTCATGGATGATTTGGAAATCGGCGAAGAAGATGCCAAAGCCTTTGAACGTTTCCAAAATCCAGATGGTGGCAAGCGTACCCTTAAATTGGCTGAAATGATTATGAGTAAAATACAAGAAAAACAGGCTGACATACAAACAAAACTTTCTGATGAAGGTTCATTGAAACTCGAAGATCTCGATCCACGTGTAAAGGAAATGTATGAGGGAGTTAGAGATGTCATGAAACGTTATCGTAGTGGTAAAGTTCCAAAAGCTTTTAAAATTATACCCAAATTGCGTAATTGGGAGCAGATTTTATTCATAACAGAACCACACAACTGGAGCGCTGCTGCCATGTTCCAGGGAGCAAGGTAGTGCTAATTATTATAACGCTAATCTTATTGCTAACAGAATTTTCTTTTAGAATTTTCTCTTCCGTTTTATCACAAGCTATGGCTCAACGTTTCTACAATCTAGTTTTATTACCTCGTATACGTGATGATTTGGCTGAATACAAAAAGCTAAATATGCATTTGTATAATGCTTTAAAAAGGGCTCTCTTCAAACCGGCTGCCTTTATGAAGGGTATTATCTTACCTTTGCTCGAGGCTGGTGATTGTACTCTACGTGAAGCTATTATTTTCGGCAGTGTTATTGCTCGTAATTCTATACCAGTTCTACACTCTTCCGCTTGTCTTTTGAAAATCTGTGAAATGGGTTATACTGGTGCTAATTCTATTTTTATACGTTACTTCTTGGATAAACGTTATGCTTTGCCATATCGTGTAGTTGATGCTGCAGTTTTCCACTTTTTGAGGTGGGTGCATAAACTGCATTTCTCTCTTTTTTCTTTACTAACTAAAATTTAACTTTTTCTTTTTTTTAGATTTGAGAATGATAAACGTGAAATGCCCGTTTTATGGCATCAAAGTTTATTGACATTTGTTCAACGCTATAAAAATGATATTTCATCGGAACAGAAAGAAGCTTTAATTGCATTGTTAAGGTAAGTTTTATTTGGTGATGAGAAGAAATTCTTTAAATTTTTAGTGAAATAATTAGGGTAGTTATAGTGGACAATTCAGTTCGATATTAAATTTGAAATTGGTCCAATTTTAAATTGAAACAAACTACAAAGTTCTCGATCGTGTTATTAAGTAATTGGCCGAAAATGCGGGTATTTTTTCACCAACTTTTTTTCATAGCCCAATAGAGGGTTATGTGTATTTGGTAAACAATTTGGTACTTTCCTTTCTTATTACAATCATTGCCAGAGATCATAATACGGTGCGTTTTCATCGAGATCCAAGCCGAAAAAATTTGCTATTTGTATATACGGTGATGTCATGAGGATCGTGAACACATGGTGGGCATAAATTAGGGACAGTCTTCGCGTGTTACCCAGCCTTCGCCTGGTCTCAAATCTCTACTCGCGATTGGTTCTTGTTCTTTAAAGGGGTGTATAACCAAAAGTTACTCATCCTGTCATGATATAGTTGTAGCCATAAGCGGTTTACAGAGCTTGTTGCTCTATTATCATGACAAATTTTAAGGTCAAGGTTTTTGTAAGCAGTGCCTGAATGGCTATGTAGTGCATAAATAAATTAGGTGTTAACAGCACCTCTCATCGTCAGGATCGAGCGCTGTTGTAAAATAGTTGCCCAGTCCTCGTACGCCGTCACGTCTTGTTTTTTTTTTCAAACTCAGTGAACTGATCCAATATCATAAATTATGTGTGAATCGAACCAATGTATGATTTTGGGATTTACATTATTTAAATGTCCTATGCCACTTGATCATTGAAGACATCATATGCTTATAATCCAATAAATTCTGTTCGCAACGCATATTGTACCTATAACCACCATTCAGTCAGTAAACCTGCTCGTTATCAATACAAAAATTGATTAGACGTTGTCCTGCGTCCATCCATGTTAATCTTGTATAACAGTTGCTTCTAGTATGTCACCGGGGGAGTCATTCCAACTTAACATCACGAAGCATGTCGTATATACGAGGAGAACATATGCAGGATCCAATAGTCAGTCCTCGTAGACGCCATCAATTCCGCAGTCGCAGGATACCGACCGCATGAATGTCGTACAAAAGTAGTTCTAAGATAAGGATAGAGCAACAGTCTCACGTCACGCATCGACCGTGTCGTCCCCAACGAATGTCTAGCATGTGTTCAAGATCCCCATGATACCCCTCACATATTCACCTGTTTAGCTAACCCTCATACATACAGATGCAGAACTAGATTATTGTACAGTGTCAGCATGTGTTCAAGGTCCCCATGATACCCCTCACATATTCACCTGTTTAGCTAACCCTCATACATACAGATGCAGAACTAGATTATTGTACAGTGTCAGCTGTTACAACAACCTGTATAAATCGGCACATCTATGTTCTATATAATCCTTAATAATACTACAAAGTCTCAAATATTTGATAGGTGTGAAAGTACCTTTACGAATGACACAATAAATCTAAATTTCAAAACTTGCAAAAGGTTTTTTTACACGAAATTTATCACGATATACATATACATGTTAATTAATTAATCTTTGTTCTTAACAGAAAACAATCTCATCCAAAAATGACACCAGAAATACGCAGAGAACTATTGGCGGCCACATGTCGTGACGTTGAAATGATGGAATGTGATAATAAAACAGCGGCAGTGCCTATGGAAATGTACACAGATCAAGATGTAGGATATGAGTGAAATGTTGCCCAACAAAACCAAACGAATTACAGAATAGTTAATTACATTAAATTATTTCTACTTGAAATGAAATAAATTACAAAGAAAAACAATGAAATATTTTTTAAATAAAAAATGAATATTATATTTTTTATTGTTGTAAATACACAAAATAAAATTTTTTATTTAGATAAAAATAAAACATCCATTTCAATAGAATTTTTTCATTTTTTTTTATTAATTAATCATTGGACACTTTATTTAATTTATAGAGTTGTGGTTTTTTTCTTTTTATTCGATGATATGAGCTTTATTTTATTTATTTATTTTTTTTTGGATATAAAAAGCATTTTTATCACAAAAATTTTTATAATAAAAAAAGAGTTTTAAGAAAGAGAGAAAAATTTTGGAGGAGGGGTCATCATCATTTGTTGTATTTTTTGTTTTTTGTTTTCTTTTTCTTGTATACAATAAAATTTAGAAAAGAATTTAAATTGTTTTAAAATAATTTCGTTTACATATAAAAAACAATTTAGTTAAACTAAATAACAATTATGTTTTCGTTTTTGTTTTTGTTCTTTTTCTTATTTTAACAAAGTATTAATTACTAAATTTTCTTAACAAAATAAAGTTTTAATTTGGTTTTTATTATTTTGTATATAATACTTTTTATATATTTAATTTATAATACATATACAATATTTTACTAATTTAATTAAATACAATTTATATTTATATTAAAAAATTTAAATATTGCAATTTAAGTTATTTAATTTATTTGTTTTACTTTAATTTATAAGAATCAGAATTAAAGTTTTTATTTTTTTATTTTTTTAAGAGGAAAGTTTTAATGCTAAATAGTTTGTTTTTATGTTTAAATTCTCTTAAATTTACATTTTTTTAGTCGATTTAAATGTGGACAACATCGAGTTTTGTTTAAATGTTAAAAAAGTATTTAACTTTGGCATGTTTTTTTGTTCATGGTTTTATTTTAACTTAGTGGTTGAAATTATTGGCATTTGAATCGACTGTATGAAATAAATTGGAAAACGTCCTCCTAATTGTTGTAAATTAAGGGGAAAAGCTATAGAAAAATTTTACAAATGTAATTTTGTGAACAATTTTAGTTTTTTTTTTGTACAAGATAACAAAAAGAAAGGAAAGAGAGGAGGGAGAAGTAAAAACAGGTTATTTCCCAAGGTGTTTTGGTCTGGAAATGTGTAACCGAATCTATTTCCTCAGAAATAATTGTGAGTGATATGGTGTTTTCGTATAACATCCAATCGGAGAAATGACTAATTCCCCCGATAAAACCAAATAAACTGTGAGGGCTGAGTACCGCAATTTTCCCCAGTTCGTCATTGAACCTATTTTCCAGCTATTGCAACCTGAGATTTTGTATTCTAGGACAGTGGTAAATGATGTGCTCAATCGTCTCTAGTTTCTCTGCATCTTCGCATTGAGCAATGTCTCTTTAAGATCGCTGTAAGAATCCTCAGACTTTCAGTCCTATAAGTATCTTGGTAGCTCCCACATCAAGTGTTGGCCACTCTTCAATACCTATAATCTATGTCAAAGTTCAAAACTAATCTAGCTAGTTCGTCCGACTTCATTGCCAATACATTTTAAAAGTTAACAGTCGCATAATGCCCCTAAGAACATTTATGTATACAATCTCCAATCGGCTCGATTGTTCCTTATGATATCCCAATGCGCTAAGAGCAGCAGGTCCTTTAGACTCCCTGACACCATCAGCGATATAAACACTGGCATCCATGCTTGTATCCACGTTGCACCCGTCGGTAAAAGTGCTTACCGATCAAACAATTTATCGGGTACAAGCCAATCGCCCTAGTTAGAAATTCCATTAGTGGGGGTTTTTCGCGTAAGTAATTCCATAATACTATGATCAAGTAGACCTAATCCTAACATAATTTTTGTGTAATTGTCGTGCGAGGGTTTGACAAACGAAGATTCCGAAAATCTTAGTAGATTTCTAGCCGCAAAACCCGTTACAAAATAAGCTATAGGTGACAAGTAAAGAATGATGTTCAAGGCCGTACAGCTTTGAGCTTTATTGAGCATCTTCCGATAACTGTTCTTTCTCAAGACAACCATAAGTTAGAATAGGCCTAAAAATCGATATGTAAATCCAATTTACCATATCTGCTTGCAGGCCCCATTTCTTTCCTATAGCATTCTTGCATGTGTAATAGACATTGAGTCCCTTTTTAACTCTTTCCTGAGTATTTTCTTTCCATGAAAGCTTGCTATCAAGAGAAGTTCCTAAAACTTAGCTTTTCTAAATAAATTTAGTCTAAAGTTGTCTGTTTACTTTAAAGTATACAGTTCTTCGAAATAGAAAACTAGAAAAACCGGGGAACTTATAAATCCACATTTGATGTGATAAAAGATTCTATGTCCGGTGACATTATAACTGCAACTAAGATAGCTTTGAATATCCTTCTATATTTATAAAAATTTTGATTATAAAATGGCCAATTTTGACTATCAAATAGTGGCATACCACAGCGAACTTTAAATGAAATATTTAAAGTTTATTTCTAAAGTGGGTGCTGTATTTTCTAAATTGTTGAAAATAATATAATTCCAATATATTGTGAGTGCTATACGCTAATTTGGGAAATTAGCTTGCCACTACACTTATGGACAAAAATGTATCAGATGTGACCGTAAGAGTGCAACGGCTAAAAAAGTCATTTCTGACAACGACGATCTTTACAACACATTGATTACAGTCTGAAAAGGATAATTTTGGCTTCAGTATTACTGCGCCCCCTCTCACATAGCTCATTAAAAAGTTGATCTTTTAGCAACTACAATCCATCATTCTAAAAGAACAGAAGTAGTGGACTATATACACATACATGCATACATACATGTATTTTTATATAAATATTTAAAATTTATGAAAAAATACATCTTTTTAAAAATTTTTAACTTGAACAATTATGGAAAAAAAAATCAATGATACGGGTTATCATAAGGTCATACATATTTATTAAATTGTTCCACTGTCGTTTTTTTTTAATTTTTCCATTCAAAAGGATAGAATATACTACACATTGTGAAAATGCTATAAACCCTTATAAATGTTGCAATGATTTTTAACAATTATATTTTTGTGAATTTTTGTTGTTTAAATGTAAAAATAAATACGAACTAATAAAATCTTCTTATTTTCTGTAATATTTGAAAATTGTTCATTTCATTTGTATGTAACTATGGATATTTGTGAAAGAAGGTGGAAAGGAGGACGTTTGCCGGACTGTTATGGGGGTTTTAGATAACGATATTATAGAAATTTATGGATGTAAGATAAAATTAATTATAAATATTTACGAGTTGATGTTCATATATTTTTTGGCCTTTTTTTACTTGAATTTTATAATAAAATAATATGTACAAATGCAATAGTATGTTAGTATGTATGTACTTTTGTATGCATATTAGGTGGACTCACATTTTGTGAAAATAAATACTATATTTTAGTATTGTTTCCACTATAGCTGAAACTGTAGATTTTACTGTAGTTGAAAAGTCTAGTCTATAACATCGACTATAGGCTAGTATACAATCTCGACTATAGTTTAGTCTATAATCTCGACTATTGACAAAATTATGTTCTCAACTGTAGTAAAGTCTACAGTCTTGTCTACAGTGTAGTCTAAAGTCTTGACTGTAATATAGTCTATAGTCTCTATTATAAGATTAGATTTTAGCCGTGACTAAATATTAGTATTTTGTCTATAGTCCAATCTAAAGTCTTGACTATATTGCGGTTTATAGTCCTGCCTATAAAAATTTTTCGATTATAGTCCTAACTTCAGTATAGAGTATAATCAAAACGGCCTTGTCTATATTTAAGTCTATAGTATCGCCTATAGTCCTGCCTATAACTTCGAAAATAGTTCGGCCTATAGTCTCGATTATAGTCCTGTCTATAGTCTCGACTACAGTCCTATCTATTGTATCGAATATATTCCTAACTTTAGTCTAGACTATAATCAAAACTGACTCGTCTACATACATACAGTCTATAATATTCACTATAGTCCGGCCTATAACTTCGAAAATACTTATGCCTATATTCTCGACTGTCTAGAGTCTCGACTACAATCCTGTCTATAGTCTCGAATATATTCCTAACTTTAGTGTAGACTATAATCAAAACTGCATTGTCTATATTTCAGTCTATAGTATCGACTATAGTCCTGCCTATAACTTCGAAAATAGTTCGGCCTATAGTCTCGATTATAGTCCTATCTATAGTCTTGACTCCAGTCCTATTTATAGTCTCGAATATATTCCTAACTTTAGTGCAGACTATAATCAAGATTCTGCTGTATAGTCTAGGGTCTATGCTGTAGTATAGAGTATATTCTAATTTATTCTTCCGACTTTAGTATCGAATATAGTTTAATTATATAGTTTCGACTATAATTTAGTCTATAGCTTCGACTATAGTGTAGTCTGTAGTTTAGATTATTCCAGCCTATAGTCCTGACTATAGCCCAGTCTACAGTCGTAACTATAGCCTTTACAATAGTATCGATTATAGTCTTAACTATAGTATCTACAATGGTCTTAACTATAGTATCGACAATAGTATTAACTATAGCATCGACTATAGTCTTAAATATAGTATTGACTATAGTCTTAATTTTAGTATCGACTACCTGACTCTCGACTATAGTCCAATATAAAGATTATACTATTGACTATAAATATAGATGGTATAGATAAGGTAGTATAGCCCATTATTTAGTCAACAGATTCGTTCATATTTTATTCTATAGTCTAGTCTATAATGTCGCTAGTCTTGACTATAGTCCAGTTTATAGATTCGACTATAGGTTAGTTTATAGCACCTACTAATGTATAGTCTATGTTTAGTCTTGTCTATAGATTACTCTATAATTTAGTCCAGTTAGAGTTGCTTCTATAGACTATAGTCCAGTTAACTCGACTATAGTCCAGTTAACTCAACTATAGTTCCGTCAATAGTCCATTTTATAATTGACTTTAATTTAGTCTAGAGTATCGACTACTTATATACTGTAGTGAATTTTAGTATCGACTACCTGACTCTAGACTATAGTCCAATATAAATATTATACGATTGACTATAGATATAGATGGTATAGATTAGGTAGTATAGTCCATTATTTAGTCAACAGATTCGTTCATATTTTATTCTATAGTCTGGTCTATAATGTCGCTAGTCTTGACTATAGTCCAGTTTATAGATACGACTATATGTTAGTTTATAAACATGGACTATACATTATTATAGACTATACATTAGTAGGTGTAGTCTATGTTTAGTCTTGTCTATAGATTACTCTATAATTTAGTCCAGTTAGAGTTGCTTCTATAGACTATAGTCCAGTTAACTCAAGTATAGTTCCGTCTATACTTTATATTGGACTATAGTCTAGAGTCAGGTAGTCGTTACTAAAATTAACTACAGTATATAAGTAGTCGAACTCTAGACTAAATTAAAGTCAATTATAAAATAGACTATAGACTCTATAGTCTCGCTAGTCTATAGTATAGTTTAAATACACTCTATAGTCTATTTTATAATTGACTTTAATTTAGTCTAGAGTTCGACTACTTATATACTGTAGTTAATTTTAGTAACGACTACCTGACTCTAGACCAACGGTTCCCAAAAGGGGGTCCGCGGACCCCTAGTGGTCCGTAGCAAAATCCTAGGGGGTCCGCGAAGACGAACGAAAAAAATCATGAATAAAAAATATTCTCTATATGTTAGAAAATATTAAAAATATCTCCAAATTTTTCATAAGTACTAAAATACACAATTTTTATTCAATAATCCCAGATTTGTTGGTGTCTTTTTGAATTTTATTGTTTCGGTCGTTTATCAGGATGAAGCTAGGCCCTACAAATTTATTGTTTCACTTTTATAAAGTAAAGTATTACGTGATTTGTAATTTTTATAAATGTATATGTATCGAAAAAAATGTTTTTATATCAGACGGATAATGATTTGCCTTAGAATTAAATACTGTTACTGGTATCCCGGAATATGAAGTTAGGTCACATTTCATAATACTTTTTTAAATTGTAAGCAAAAGTGTTAATCTAGTTAATTTTAAATATAAATATTCCATTCCGACGAGATACACAGATTTTAACTTCATTTTGTTGTCCAATATTATTAAATCAACATCAGAAAATTCATAGCGTTTTGCGTAAATAGTCAAAACCACGCAGTAAAATAATTCGTAGGTATTTTAAAATTCAAATTTAAGATCCAAATTCACAGTACATTCGCAAAGAGTTCAGGTCATATTTTATGTGGGTAACGCATTCCGCATCAACATCGAAGAAGTCTAACTTTCACATATTTTTCCGAAAACTTAGCTTTCATACTCAGCTCACTCCTATGCAATCGCAAAAAAATTTAGAAACATGACTCTTTAAGCACATGTCGACAATACTTGATAAAGAAACCTTTTCGCTGCCTTGACGAGAAATGAACATGAAAACTCTTAAGATCATAAAATTAAACATCATGTTAGAAGTCATTCTATATTTAAAACCATGCAATTGAAAACATCTCCGAAATACTAAATATTCTCAATGTACGGGAATATTTTATAGGGTTTATGGACCAGGACTAAGACAGTTTTCAGATGAACAATTATTTATAACAATAAGATATCAAAATATGTATGGGGGTCCGTGAAATTAAATAAATTCCTCAAGGGGTCCGCGAAGAAAAAAACGGTGGGAACCGCTGCTCTAGACTATAGTCCAATATAAAGATTATACGATTGACTATAGATACAGATGGTATAGATTAGGTAGTATAGCCCATTATTTAGTAAACAGATTCGTTCATATTTTATTCTATAGTCTAGTCTATAATGTCGCTAGTCTTGACTATAGTCCAGTTTATAGATTCGACTATAGGTTAGTTTATAGCATCTACTAATGTATAGTATATGTTTAGTCTTGTCTATAGATTACTCTATAATTTAGTCCAGTTAGAGTTGCTTTTATAGACTTTTATAGTTAACTCTAATATAGTCCAGTTAACTCAACTATAGTTCTGTCTATAGTCTATTTTATAATTGACTTTAATTTAGTCTAGAGTATCGAATACTTATATACTGTAGTCTAGACAATAGATTCCACTGTAGTTTAGTCTATAGTATCGACTATAGTATAGTTTAAAATATATTCAGTAGTCTAGACTTTAAATTAGTCTATTAGGTTATCTTGACTATATTATAAGCTACAATTCCAACTGTTTTCTCGACTTTAGTAACAACTATACTTTAGCTTTGTATATACTATTCTTGACCATAGTTCAGTCTATTTGTCAATATTCCAATCTATATATTCGACTACATTTTAGTCTATCGTCTAGTCTATGTAGTTCTGTAGTCTTCGCTAGTCCGAAAATATTGTAAAGTTTTATATGACAATGTCAGATTAGGAATACTTTAAACACTATTTCTGTGAATCGGTCTAATATACAACATTTGTATGTATGTGTAAATGTATGTATATTTTTGTTGTCTTGTATTTGGATTTAGGATTAGTTTTTCAATATATGTTTATATGTATATTTATGCATATATGTAAATATGTATGTATGTATAATAGTTTATTTTATTCTATGGTTGCATGAATGTAAATTTTATTTAGTTTAGTTAGTAATATTTGTTTGTTTGTTTTTATTACTTGGTTTTATTTATATGGATGAGCTTAAAAACTATATTTATTTTTGGTTTTATTTATTTGTTTATATGTTTTTTTTTTTTGCTTTTTTTGTAATATTTGTTTTTGTTTTTCTATAAGTATTGTTTTGTTATCTCACTCAAACATTTTGTCACAAAATAAAAATTAAATTATAAAAGAAAAACATTTATTTTTCAATTTAAATGCAGCTCATATTAATAATAGTAAAAACAGTTTTTGTTTTTTTTTTTTTTTTGAGGGGGTTTCGACAAATATTTAATTTAAATAAATATTAGTAAATATTAGTTATAATCTATATTAATATTAGTTATCTTAGTATGTTTTTTTGTATTTATTTAAATAAATCATATTTACACTTAGTATATATAAATAGTTGACAAAAAACAAAAAAAAAAAAAAAAAAAAACAGACACACACAATTAGATTCGTCTCTATTTATACATAGAAAACTTATTATTTATTATTTAATTAGTTGTATTAAATTATAAATAACTGCACAATAAAAAATTTTAAAATATCAAATTAAATTTTATTTAAATCTCTTGCTATCATTTACAATAAATTATGCGTAAAAATTATCATAAATACATTTAATACTTTTTTTCCGCTTGTTTGTTTTTTTTTTGTTTTGTTTGGTTTATTTGTAATTTCAGTTTAAACGAGTGTTTTTATAATTAATTTATTTGAATTTTGTTTGTTATTAATTCATGTTCTATGAACATTTGGTACTTGTTTTTTTGTTGTCTATTTATTTAAATTTTTTTTGATTTATGTTTATTTATCCATAATTTGTTTATAATTTATAAAAATTATGTATAATTAATTTAAATTATTTGTTTTTTTATTTATTTATAATTTTATTTATATATTAATAATACATGTTTGTTGTTTTTTTCACTTTTTTTGTTCTTGTACATATGAGTATAATAAAAAAATTTGTTCCATTTAGTTTTCGGTTAGTAGTCACATTTAAATTTAAATGTTTTTTTTTATAAAAATAAGTCCAAACAACGTATTTTCTAATAACTAACATTTCAATAGAAATTAACAGTAAATTAATTGTATTCAGAAATAAAATTTGTGTTACAAAATTATAAAAATCTGCAGAAATTTGTATACACCCACCACTTTAGTGGTGAAAGTTTGTGTATTATGAAATATTGATCTGAGTCCCAACAAAGTATATATACTTATATATTCTTGATCCTTATGAAATTTTATGCCGATTTAGCGAACCATCCGTCACGTTAAAACGTGGCAATTGAAATTAAAGAAATTCAGAGGAATCGGTCTATACATGTAGATATGTGTGCACATCACTATATAGGGAAAGGTATTATGATGTTGTTTAACGCACTAAAATATTAATACTATACCTATAGATTGAATTATAGTCCAGACTATAGATTGATATATAGTTCAGACTATAGATTGATTTATAATTCAGACTATAGATTGATATATAGTACAGACTATAGATTGATATATAGTACAGACTATAGATTGATTTATAGTCCAGACTATAGATTGATCTATAGTGCAGACTATAGATTGATCTATAGTCCAGACTTAAGATTGATCTATAGTCCAGACTATAGATTGATCTATAGTCCAGACTATAGATTGATCTATAGTCCAGACTATAGATTGATCTATAGTCCAGACTATAGATTGATCTATAGTCCAGACTATAGATTGATCTATAGTCCAGAATATAGATTGATCTATAGTCCAGACTAAAGATTGATCTATAGTCCAGACTAAAGATTGATCTATAGTTCAGAATATAGACTGATCTATAGTCCAGAATATAGATTGATCTATAGTCCAGAATATAGATTGATCTATAGTTCAGAATATAGATTGATCTATATTCCAGACTTTAGATTGATCTATAGTCCAGGCTACAGATAGATCTATAGTCCAGACTATAGATTGATATATAGTTCAGACTACAGATTGATTTATAGTTCAGACTATAGATTGATCTATAGTCCAGACTATAGATTGATCTATAGTCCAGACCATAGATTGATTTATAGTCCAGACTATAGATTGATCTATAGTTCATAGATTGATATACAGTCCAGACTATAGATTTAGACTATAGTCCAATATAAAGATTATACGATTGACTATAGATATAGATGGTATAGATTAGGTAGTAGACTATAGATTGATCTATAGTCCAGACTATAGATTGATCTATAGTCCAGACTATAGATTGATCTATAGTCCAGAATATAGATTGATCTATAGTCCAGACTAAAGATTGATCTATAGTTCAGAATATAGACTGATCTATAGTCCAGAATATAGATTGATCTATAGTCCAGAATATAGATTAATCTATAGTTCAGAATATAGATTGATCTATAGTCCAGACTTTAGATTGATCTATAGTCCAGGCTACAGATAGATCTATAGTCCAGACTATAGACTGATATATAGTTCAGACTACAGATTGATTTATAGTTCAGACTATAGATTGATCCATAGTCCAGACTATAGATTGATCTATAGTCCAGACTATAGATTGATCTAAAGTCCAGACCATAGATTGATTTATAGTCCAGACTATAGATTGATCTATAGTTCATAGATTGATATACAGTCCAGACTATAGATTTATCTATAGTCCAGACTATAGATTTATCTATGGTCCAGACTATAGATTGATCTATAGTCCAGACTGTAGATTGATCTATAGTCCAGACTATAGATTGATCTATAGTCCAGACTGTAGATTGATCTATAGTCCAGACTATAGATTGATCTATAGTCCAGACTGTAGATTGATCTATAGTCCAGACTATAGATTGATCTATAGTCCAGACTGTAGATTGATCTATAGTCCAGACTATAGATTGATCTATAGTCCAGACTGTAGATTGATCTATAGTCCAGACTATAGATTGATCTATAGTCCAGACCATAGATAGATTTATAGTCCAGACTATAGATTGATCTATAGTCCAGATGATAGATTGATCTATAGTCCAGATGATAGATTGATCTATAGTCCAGACTATAGATTGATATATAGTCCAGAATATAGATTGATCTATAGTCCAGACTAAAGATTGATCTATAGTCCAGACTATAAACTGATCTATAGTTCAGACTATAGATTGATATATTTTAATATTTATATTGATAGTTAGGTTATTTGCACAAAATCGCACACAATTACTAGTCCCCAAATATATAGGGATGTCAAAGGTAAAAGTGCAAAATTTGAGGTTTCTAGCAGTTATAGTTTCTCAGGTGCCACGTTCAGAATTGTTTCTAAGGCCATTTTTATCCTAAATATTTATATTGATACTAATGTTACTTGATCAAAATTTGATGACTCTAGTTTTTAATAGTTACCAAGATATACGAATTTTATTATTTAATTCATTAATTCAAAACAAAAATCGGTCCGTCGGGTATAGACTTCAAACAAACACACATATTTAAACTTTTTTTAATCATAAAATTTGAACAAAATAACCGGTCAGAAAGATTGATTGGAGCTTAAGAGAAATCTTTAGTCACCATCTGCAGAAGTCAGACAATAATTTACACTCCATTGTATTGTGTGTTATAAGTAAAAATAATAAGATTATACTCTCTAGATCAAAGTGACGACTGTCTCAGCACTCGCTTACAAAAGGGACACGAAAGTGACTATTATCTGTACTGCTAGTTCCACAAAAAGGCAATGCATTTGACCCCGATAGCCATTTCTACTAACGTTTAACCATCAGGTTGGCTCTAATTCTTCTTTCGTCATGAATGTACTCTTTGCAAACGACAATGGAGACAGTCACTTTAGGGTCACTTTTGTCGGCGAGAGTGAAGACAGTTGACACTTTAATGTTCCCAAGTAAACTAGAGAGTAGCATTTTAAAAAGTGACTTAAACGATTATGTTCATTGCCATGGATTAACTCCTTTAGTAGTCGGATGGCTAGGGATAAACCCAGAAGTAGTAGCTTAAATTGCTGCTTGAGTATTCTTAATATTGTCTGCACGAATGTTTATATATTAATCATAACTTTAAAAATTTCTCCGCATGTTTTAGTCAAGGTCATATTGTAAAACATTATTGAATATAGTGTCGACTTTTGTTATTATTTATATGCCTGAAACAACCCTTGTGGCATAATAAATTTAACAATAACAAGCAACCCATTGTCCAGTGTATGACCTTTTCGACTAAACCTAAAATCGTTTCCGCTTCCTGCCAGCCAGTCTTTTGTATCATAGATTAACATAAGTTCCCAAACTCCAATTTGTTTTTATTTGCCACACATAAATTGTGAACAGTTTTAGTAAAACCCTTATTATATGAATTTATTTAAATTTATATTTTTATATCCGTTTCCGCTAAGTCCCATTCCCCACCAGCATTTACCATTGACATAAATAATTTTTGAAAATATGTGAACATTTTTAACGCATGATTGGATTTAAAAAAAATAAATTTATATTTTGTACGATTTTTTTCCCAGATATTTTTAAATAAATATGCATGATTTTTTTTATTGAAATTAAATAAATATTTAATAAATTTGTTGTCATATGTCAGCGTATGTGGCAGCTGGTTGTTGCTGTTGTGTATGTTTTATATGCTACAACAAGGACAACAACAATAAATATTTGTTGTGCAGCATTTGGTATCATCAATTACAGTGGGTATGTGTAAATATATGTATGTACATTCACACATATGTACATTCATAAGTATGTATATGTGTGTTTGTATATTTGATTCCCTTTTTGCAATTTTGTACGTGTTAGGACTTATTAATAATAACTATAACATCTACAACTACAACAACAATATCAAACATAATGATAATAATGATCATAATTATATTTGTATGTGGAACGAATGGCATAATCGAATAATAGAAAATATTTTTTAAATACTTATACAAACTATATACGTACATATACATACACATACATATATTACCCAAATATTAACACAATTTTACACATACATATAAATGTGCACTTGTACATACATAATTCGTATGTAATAACTATTAATCATGACATTTAATTTATAACCACACATATACAGTATGTTTCAAAAGTCTTCTGACATGTGCAATCTTTTGCTTTTCTAACTTTGTGTGCACAGTGGGGTAGAACCCTGGATTGTTTGTTTATACCGTATACCTAGTATTATACGTTTGTGCTGATGTTTATAATACAGGAAAAAATTGGTCCCATATCCACCTTAAAATATACCAATTAACTCAGATTTACTTTCGGGGTCGAATCATACACATTCGTCTAGCTGTACAAGATACTATGTAGTTCTGTTTAAATGTACTAAGATTTGTATATATGTACGTCTTATAAAGTCTTCTTTTTATCAGAAGAAATATTGCAAAATTTCTCACACACAATTTTCCATTCCTGATTTTAGCAATAACAAAATAATAACAACATACAGCTTCATTAGTTACGTGTTGTTCTTGGTCTTGCAAACTAAGTACAAGAACTACATATACTATAAGAATCTTCATGTTGTTGTTTTCTTGAGTCTACAGTTCAGAGGTAGTCTCGGATTTTTGCTAATATATTCGTCATTTGTGAAACTATTTTAAATAGGAAACTTCTCGAAAGCATGTCTGACAGAATTATTGACGATTTGGATCCGAAAGTTGTTCGTGTTCTTTAGAAAATTTATTTCAAAAATTTTTACAGACAGATATACAATAAGGCTTAATCGACTCGATATCTATAAGGATCCAGAATATACATAAGTAAATACTTTATAGGGTCTGGAAATTATATTATAGAAATCACACATGGAATGACAAACTTATATATACCGAGATGGTCTTTCCCCATCCGGGGAATATGGAATGACTTAACCGGGGGTTGAACCAGAGAACCATATAATCGGGTACCAGGGAAACCGATAGCCCACAGGACAGAGTTTCGTACTTTGTCTTGTCCTAGTTATTGGAGTTGTCCCTTCGGGGTGCATGTGATGCCTGTGGCTTAAACCCAAACTCACGGGAAGTGTATGTTGATTAAAAGACTGATACACGGAGAAATCTATATTTCGGGATAAGTTCGATGCTGTTACCGAGGCAACAGATACCCCGCAGAGTAGTGAGTGTGGAACTAAGCGTTGGAAATGAGTTGGTGTCAAGTTTATATACATATGATACGGGATGGGTGAAGTGGTATGGGGGACTCATGGCTATTGTTTACGTACTTCGACTATACAAATTTGTTCGTTTTTTGGGAGTTGTCGGATTTGTTTCCCATTAATTGTAAATCAACTGCTCCAATTTTAGTCAGCAGTTGATCTCTCGGGGATATTATTTTAAACCTTAAGAATGAAGCTTTAAACCAGTTCTGGGAACTAGGATAAATTTGAAAATACAAATTGTTTTTTAGAATTTTCTACATATTTTGAAAGAAATTAGTTCAAATAATTTCCTCACAGACTGTACTCTACATTAGCATTACCAAATATAATTTTGTATGAGCATGGAAATATTTGAGTGAATATAATTATTTGAAATTATACAAATTTAGTTTCTGATTTGTAGTATGTATTTAACTAAGTTTATAGAATTTATAAAAGAATACTGCATACTTAAATATACATAAAATTGTATTCATGAATGTATATTTTAAAATTATACATTTATCAACAATAATAATTTTAAAATACCAACATGTTAGTAATTTTCTGTCTCTTCTCTTTAATGTATGTATGTACGTTGTTTGTTCTTAAATAATTTGGTTTTATACTTATTATTTAATTAAACATATTTTATACGTACTTATAATTCTGTTTATTTATTTGTTTTTGTATGTATTTTATTCGTACTTACTAAAATATTAATATTAATTATCTAATAGACACATTGGTTATTTCCTTTTTAATAGTATTTAGTATCGTCATCGTTGACATACAACTACAACAAATACTACAAATAACACAACCGAGAGTATTGGGTTCACCATTGAACCTGATGCATGCTGCATGGCAGCTGGTTCTTCACCTGTAAATAGAAGATATTAGAGATACAAACATACATTAATATAATTAAATGTTATTAAATTAATTACATTTTTGGGTTTTATTAAAATCTGGTTAAACTTAAGTAGTATCAAAGGTTCATTGTGCTATTTTACATTTAATATTGATTTTTTGTGTAAAAATAATTAAAAACTGTACACATACTACAAAATGCACTGTTGAATAAGTTTTATTAGACCAATGTCTGTACTATATACCAGTCTATAGTTAGTTATCAATTGCAATTTTGTAGTCTGGATTATAGACTGATCTATAGTCCAGACTCTATATTGTTCAATAGTCTAGACTATAGATTTATTTCTATCCTTGCTTATGGACTGATCTGACCACAGACCAGAATATAGATTGGTCTATAGACAAGACTATATATTGGCCTATAAACAAAACTATAGATTGGTCTATAGTCCAGACTATAGATTTGTTTATAGACCAGACTATAGATTTTCTATAATCCAGATATAGATATAGATCAATCTATAGTCCAGAGTATAGATTGGTATATAATTATATAGTCCAGACTGTAGATTGGTCTATAGTCCAGACTATAGATTGGTCTATAGTCCAGACTATAAATTGGTCTATAGTCAAGACTATAGATTGGTCTATAGTCAAGACTATAGATTGGTCTATAGTTCAGACTATAGATTGATCTATAGTCCAGACTATAGATTATTCTATAGTCCAGACTATAGATTGGTCTATAGTCCAGACTATAGATTGGTCTATAGTCCAGACTATAAATTGGTCTACAGTCCAGACTATAGATTGGTCTATAGTCTAGACTATAGATTGATCTATAGTCCAGACTATAGATTGGTCTATAGTCCAGACTATAGATTGGTCTATAGTCCAGACTATAGATTGGTCTATAGTCCAGACTATAGATTGGTCTATAGTCCAGACTATAGATTGGTCTATGGTCCAGACTATAGATTGGTCTATAGTCCAGACTATAGATTGATCTATAGTCCAGACTATAGAGTGGTCTATAGTCCAGTACCCCGTTTCTGTATTTTTCACATCGAGAAAAATTGTCGGAAAATTTGTGATCAACCTGTATAAAACAGGGCGAACACAAGAAATTTAAATATTTGTTGTTAAATTTTAATGCGTACATTTTGAAAATAAACTGAATAACCCTGTTAAGAACTGGAAGACCATCATATTTTTATTTTTTTCTCGATTCGAGAAAAATACAGAAACGAGGCATAGACTATAGATTGGTCTATAGTCCAGACTATAGATTGGTCCATAGTCCAGACTATAGATTGGTCTATAGTCCAGACTATAGATTGGTCTATAGTCCACACTATAGATTGGTCTATAGTCCAGACTATAGATTGGCCTATAGTCCAGACTATAGATTGGTCAATAGTCCAGAATATAGATTGGTGTATAGTCCAGACTATAGATTGGTCTATAGTCTAGACTATAGATTGGTCTATAGTCCTGACTATATAGATTGGTCTATAGTCCAGACTATAGATTGGTCTATAGTCCAGACTATAAATTGGTCTATAGTCTAGACTATAGATTGGTCTATAGTCCAACCTATAGATTGGTCTATAGTCCAGAATATAGATTGGTCTATAGTCCAGACTATAGATTGGTCTATAGTCCAGACTATAGATTGGTCTATAGTCCAGACTATAGATTGGTCTATAGTCCAGACTATAGATTGGTCTATAGTCCAGACTATAGATTGGTCTATAGTCCAGACTATAGATTGGTCTATAGTTCATTGGTCTGTAGTCCATTGGTCAATTGGTCTATAGTCCAGACTATAGGTTAGTCTATAGTCTATATTATGGGTTGGTCTGTAGTCCAGACTATATATATAATCTAGGCTATAGATTCGTCTGTAGTATAGACTGTATTAAAAATGAAAACGATGATGAATCCCTATTTTATCAGAAAAATAGACTAATCTGAAGTCTTTACCATATGAAACAGTTTATATTTAAAAATAGTTATCGTAGCCACATTATAAAAATTTAAATTTATAATTACCCGTTAACATTCTTAAATACATACATATTTCTTTAATCGAAATAACTTTGGTTAAAGAATCTTTATCTTATGTGGTTACAGAAAAACTCCCTGGAATTTCTTTAACCAATTTATAAATGTTTGGCATGTGTGTGTATGTTTTGCCTTAAATATTCCAAAAGCATACTGTACGAAAGAAACATTTGTTTAAACATTCATTTAAAGTTCAATACAGATTTAGATTATATTTTGGTTGCACAAAACATTTTCGAAAAACTGAAGCTGAAAACTGAAAAACTAAACGAAAAACAAATATTGCACATTTCGATGTTTCAAATACTTGAATGTGGGTGTGTAAAATGAAATGTATGTTTTTAAAGATAAAAGTATTTTTGAAAATATTTGTATATGTATGTATGTGAGTGGGAATAAGTGTGTTTTAGAGTGTAAATATATATTTAGATTTCTATACATACCATTTAGAACATGTACCATAACTGTTCCAGTGATATCATTGCCAAGTATACATGAATAGTTTCCAGTATCATGACGATTCGCATTGGCTATATAAAGACGACTAAAAGCACGTCCTGGTAGCATATCGGTTTTCACACTATTAACAAGAAGAGATACAAAAAAAATAAGAGAAAAAAAAAGAATTATATACACTTTGAATAACAAGAATATAACGAAATATGTATTTTTATATACTAGTAGTACAAAGCATGGAATCTGATGAAAACTTCAATATTTGATGAAATTTAATAAAAATGGAAACATGAACGAATGAAATATATCTAAGAAAATTTACTTATTATAATCATACGTACACATACGTACACACACATCTATATGTGTATTTGAATGATTAAAGGGCATTTGTGAAAGAGTTGTTATTTGCTTCTGATTTTGTTTTATTCCCTCGATCTCTTCGAGATAAGATATTGAATTTTGAAACAACTGGATTAAATGCATATTTTTTTAAATTTTAAAAATATTTGTTTACATATATAGCAAACTAAAATAACACTATTATTTATACCCCCTTTATAGAACTTTGCAATACTTTTTTTATATACTTTTCCTTTACCGTTTGTTTGTTTTCAATATTAGTTCAACATGAATGACCAAGTTATTCAAGGATTTTGTTGTTAGATTATTCATTTACAATTTTTTAATAAAATTTCTTGAAATAATATACACATACCATAAAACTCTAAACATATTTGGGTGTAACTGTAGTTTTGTACTTAAATATAAATATTTATATTATGCATTTTATTATAGTTTTTGCTTAGTTTAGTTGCTGAAGGATTACTCGAGAAAAACTGAACCGTATATGAAGTGTATTACAACCCAGCAAAAACTCAATAATGACTTGTACTCACATAATAACTTAGCCTGTAATGACAACTGCATACCGCCTGCATTACTTTTAAGTTGTGTTTAAGTGTTGTTATGAGTAATATAGCGAATTAATAAACAAGTGGTATAGGTTCGTATTCTGTGTGGGCATTTTTGTGGTCGTAAAACAAAACAATTTTGTAACTCTCCATTTGTAAGTACTTATTTAAATAGTAATTTGTAAACGAGCGTGGTATGTACCTACCTCCAATGTCATTAATACTAATGAATAAGTAGTAAAAAGAGAGTTTTTAACCTTTTAACTCATTACATTTCAATGTAAGTTTTTGCTGGGAAGCTTCATATTAGTTGTTTTTTAATTGAACTCCTATAATATTATTGTAAAACGCTCTTTAAACTTTTTTACATTTTTCTGCAGAAAACTATTGTAAAATCGTTTTGTCATTGAGGTGTTAAATTGGGACAGTTAGCTTAACGATGTTTTTAAATTTGTTTAAAATTAAATGTAAAGGAATATTTGAAATATTTACTGCTAAAAACGACAGAATTTAAAATTACTTTTAGAGGAATATTGGGACAGTTAGGTTAACGATGTTTTTAATTATTTTTTAAATTCCATGTAAAGAAATATTTCAAATATTTACAGCTAAAAACGACAGAATTTAAAATTACTTTTAGAGGAATATTGGAAATATTTACTTCTAAAAACAACAGCATTTTGATACATGTCCTAGTAAGAATTGGACCAATCAAATTTTTTGACCAGAAATTTGTTCATCATAAAGCTGAGATAAATTTAATTTGAAGTCCATACAAAGAATTTTGATCTACAAAATGCCCAGTAACTGTCTTCACTACTTGGACAAAGGGCAAATAGGGCTAGAACTGGATGTAACAGTCCATAGCGAAATCATATCAAAATACTTGGTGTCAAATTCGCCAGCCTCCTTATGTCCTTCTCGAAACCACTGTAGTCTACAATAAAATGGGAAGTACTTAGGAACAAGGTACTCAGGTCTCTAATAGGCAGAACTTGGGGAATGGATAAAGAAACCTTGCTATCTACCTACCAAACGATTGGCCGGTCAGTGGTAAACTACGCATCACCAGTGTTCAAAGCTGTTGAGGATAATAACGCAATACTATTCTGGAATGTCGGCTACTGGATTTAAGTCTAGCTGATTTGGATTACACCGAAGGGGCAAACTGTACCGCAATTAGTTCGAGTACTGGGTTCAAGTCTTAGTTAGTTAGTCATTTAGTTAGTTAGTTAGTTAGTTAGTTAGTTAATTAGTTAGTTAGTTAGTTAGTTAGTTAGTTAGTTAGTTAGTTAGTTAGTTAGTTAGTTAGTTAGTTAGTTAGTTAGTTAGTTAGTTAGTTAGTTAGTTAGTTAGTTAGTTAGTTAGTTAGTTAGTTAGTTAGTTAGTTAGTTAGTTAGTTAGTTAGTTAGTTAGTTAGTTAGTTAGTTAGTAGTTAGTTAGTAGTTAGTTAGTTAGTTAGTTAGTTAGTTAGTTAGTTAGTTAGTTAGTTAGTTAGTTAGTTAGTTAGTTAGTTAGTTAGTTAGTTAGTTAGTTAGTTAGTTAGTTAGTTAGTTAGTTAGTTAGTTAGTTAGTTAGTTAGTTAGTTAGTTAGTAGTTAGTTAGTTAGTTAGTTAGTTAGTAGTTAGTTAGTTAGTTAGTTAGTTAGTTAGTTAGTTAGTTAGTTAGTTAGTTAGTTAGTAGTTAGTTAGTTAGTTAGTTAGTTAGTTAGTTAGTTAGTTAGTTAGTTAGTTAGTTAGTTAGTTAGTTAGTTAGTTAGTTAGTTAGTTAGTTAGTTAGTTAGTTAGTTAGTCAGAAGAAGAGAGTAGGAGAATCCCGAGTTATCTGCACCAACCTACCCCAAGAAATCCTAGGAATATGAAAACAAATTTATTTAATATTTTCCACAAGTTTTATATTGGCGCCTTAACGTATGCTTCAAAAATATTTTATTATTTCTAAAGTGGTATGTGTGTGAACGAACGGTTTAGGGAAAGATTTCTTTAATGCATAATTTGTTTACTATTAAACCAAAATTAAATTTAAAATAAAGCGGCATTCGCGTTTAACTCATGTACCGATTATTTTTGTATTTGAAAATGATTCCGAAAATTTACCTAGAGTCTTCGATCTCAAGTCTTTCTAGGAACAGTTTAAAGAACGGAATATTAAAGAACAATTTTTTTGCATTAAGTAAAAACAAACATACGAATAAACAAAAACTTTAAACATTCATATCTGTATGCATTTTGCAGTGTCTGCAATGTATTTTGTACCACACGTCGTATGATTGATGAGTGTGATGGTGATTATTGCACCACACGTATACGTCATGTAAATTGCGATTTTTTTTTTACAGTAAATCACTATAAGTTAAAAGGAGTATGTGAGCAAAATTTTGTAATTTCAGCAAAAAAAAAAAAAAAAAATGTGACGCCATATGTACATTTAATTTGACCAATTGATTTGGAATAACTGAATCGTTTTAACCTATTAAATTGCTTGTATTTACACATTTTTTATACAAAATAATGAACGAAATCTAATCTAAATTTTTACATATTTTTGCATAGTCTTGTCTATTGTTTAGTCTGTAGTCTAGATTATAGTTTAGTCTATAGTCTAGTCGATTGTTAGGACTATAAGTAGTCTAGTCTATAGTCTGCGCTACTGTGTAGTCTATAATCAGAACTATTGTCCAGGCTATAGTCTGAACTGCATATAGTTCATATATAGTCAGGACTATAGTTTGTTTTATAGTCTGGACTACATATATTCTAGACTATAGTCTAGTTTTTTGTCTGGACTATGGTCCGAATTACTATCACTAACTGAGTCGAAGTGGCCTCCGGTAGGTTAGTGGTTAGTGTTCTAGTCTGGTAGACCGGAGGTGGTGGGTTCGATTCTCACCTGAGGCACTGGTTAAGGAGCGCACAACAGGCCCGATAGAGGCATAGGTGTTTTTCATCGGATTTGATGTATATACATCCTCCTTTCAAACTATCTAACTAACTGAGTTGAACCAAAGATGTCCGTCTGTCCGTCAAATGTTGATGAAAATTTATATTTAACCATTTGTAACCGAACTAAATGTATCAGATAATTTTTTGTTTCCATTATAGCGTATATATATATATTTGTCCTTTTATATTTTATTATTTATTTCTTGTTATTTTTACTTGGAAATTTATAAAATATCATAAATATCAGAGTGTTTATTCTGCACATGCAAGATTATTTCTTTATTTTCTTTCTCACTTTCTCTTTACATTTTACATATTCAATTGATTGGTTTCTGCTAAAATTGAGTTGATATGTAATATTTCAGAAAATATTTTAAATAAATTATTTATGCTTTCAGCAGAAAAACAAAAAGAAATAAACAAAATACATTGAACTTTTAAAGGGTTTAAAAATCAAATTGAAATATTTACGTATGATTGACAATTTTTTTTTTTGCAGAAAGATTTATTTAAGATGGATTAAAAGTAAATTTTGTAAATGACAATACGTATTTATGTTGTAGGTAAATAAAGAATTTAAGGAAGTTTATTTAGTTTTTATTTGACATAAATATTTATAAAGTATGTTTATAACACATTGTGTAATTGAAAATGTTACTGTTGCATATTTCTAAATAATAGTTTCAGTAAAGTTGAATCCTAAAGAGATAATAGGGTGATCGAATCGATTTTTCAACCGGTTTTAAACCCGTTTTTTTCTGCTTTACCAGTGTCGGTTTTTTCTTAATGTTGATTTTTCGAATATCGAATAACCCGGTTTTTTCACTTTTTAAAAACCGGTTTCGAATACCTTTATTTACATTGTATTCAAAGATTATTTAAATGAAATTTTTAAGTAAATAATAATACAGCCCGTCTAAATTTTTATAATATTCGAGTCGAGGAACTAGCGTATATTTTTCTACAGCTCCTTTGGTTAAACTGTTTTGATTTTCCTAATTAATTAAAAAAATTTATTTGCAAAATTAATAACTATTTGATAAAATTTTATCAATTTTAAGATTATATTCCAATTACAATAATTAATTTACGGCTGAAATTTTATGGAAGTGTTGGAATGCCTATACAAATATCCTAAACAGGGCTTTTAAAATAGCTAGGATTACATAGTACCTTATGTTTAACAGAAGTATCCCACTTTTTTCCTAATTTTTTTATATTAAAGAAATAATGTAAATCAGACGACTAGATCTTAAGTTATAATCTTTTAAACTGTTAAAAATCATTTCGGGCCATGTTTTATTAATCAAATTTAAACATTAACATTAAGTTTTTCAAATTAAAATATATTTTTTTATTTATAATGAAAAACCGGTTCACCGGTTTTTTCTGAATTTGAAAAATATCAACCGGTTTTTTTAAAATGTCAACTATTCGAACTATTCGAAAACCGGTTTTTGGAAAATGTCGAATAATCGATCACCCTAAGAGATATGTAGACATTTTATTAGATAGGTTTAGAAAATGTTTATTTTGTATGAAAAACTTATTAAGTTTTCAATAGCAGGTATGTTAATTATACATTTTCCCTAAGGTAATGTTAATTGTCATAGCAAACGCCCTTAAAACATAAAGTTGTTGCTGTAGTCATTTAAATGATTTCAAAAATTTGTACTTTTAACTGCTAGGTTAGGTATAATAGACATTTCGAAACACTGATTTGTAGAATTGAAATCATTTGTAAAGTTTATGTATAAAATTTGCTGTAACTAACACAGTAAAACAACAAAGTAAAGTGTTTATAATTATAAAATAAAATTTAGATTTACATATTCTCTTTATGACTATAGACTTGCATATATTCTAATTTGACAAGTTATACAGATGTCATGTTATCCTGGTTTCTTTTGTTTGTGTTAACTATACAATTTATAAAGGACATTTTTCCTAATAAAAATTTTGTTTTATAAAATGTTTTCGTATGCATAGAATATTTAATACAAGTAGACATGTAACACAGATATACACATACACAGAAACTAATGAATATCCCTAAATATTTACAATTTGAAACAAATTTAGAATTCATTTAAAAGATGTACAAAATCCATTTGTAAAATTAGATGAATAGTTAAATAAAATAGTTCTCTGTAATGTTGGTTTAATTTAGGTTTTTTTTCTAAACTTTTTAGTAAATTAAACAAAAAGTGTTTTAAAATTTATTAACAAAAAAAAAACTTTTTAAATCTAAATTTTAAAATTCTAAGAAAATGAAAACATAAAAATTTAAGATAAATAGTATTGAATATAAACATTTAAGATAAGCCAGCAAAACTGCATTTTTAAATGAAAATTTAATATAAAATTTGGTAAAAAAAATCCTATAACCATAAATGATTGAAATTTCTTTGTGAATATTAAAATTGTTCACCCCCCAAAAAAAACTTCATATTGTTCACTAGAGATTCTTAAAAAAACGCAAGGCGTGACAGCATGTGACATGATAATATTATTTTTGAATAAATTTATAGTAACGTTTTTTTGGAATATTAAACAAAAAAGTAATATGCACTGGATTAAACCATACGGTTTTTTTTTCTTTGATTCTATACGAATGAACATGTCACTCATAGAGAGGGTGTATCGAAAAAATCTATAGCATAATATTAAAGGCTGTAAAACAAACAGTTCAAGGTTACAAATAATAATAACAAAAAACAATTTTTTTTTTCAACCAAACCCAACTAAACAAAAAATGTAGTACAATTTTCCTTCATTACACTTTTTTTGGCAAAAAATTTTTTTCACTTTTATAAACATGTCATACTATATTTGTATTTATGTGTTTTAGATTACAGATTTTTTATGTTTTTTTTTTGTGGAAAAAATTGTTTATACAAAATGTTGTTGTTATCGTATTGTAAGTCATGTAATATTAATGATTTTTAATTTATACAAAGACACAGACAATATTTTTTGAATGTGTAAGAGTAAAAAAATAAAATACAATAAGAAATATAGTAATGTCAGCAGTTGGACTAATATTAGGTGATACAAATGCCACGCCTCTTTTTGTATAAAAGTTATTATATAAACATTTTGTTAAAACCTATTTCTAGGTTTTAACAAAATGTTTATATAATAGTGTTAATTTCCATTAAAGTTCCATTAAAGTCTTTAAAAAGAGAATTTATCAATAATTTTTATTTAAAAAATTTATCGAATTTTGTGCGGTGAAGGTTTCTTCAGGATCCACTTAGTGGCTGTGGTTTAATACCCTAATTCGCGGGAGAGAATGTGGGTTTAAGGACTGATATGTTCAAATGTCATACACATATGTCTGGATTCTCCCTCCGGTACTGCTGCCATATCAACAGATGTCACTGGGAGACACAGCAACTTATGTTGGAATGGAAGTGATAAAAATTGGTAACATTTCGTGAAAGTCTCCTTGCTCTGCGGGAGACTAATACTGATTGATTATGCCTTTTATTTCAGGGAAGTTCTCGGTGCTGTTGCCATGACAACAGGATGCATATTGACTAATGCATCCTGTTGACATCTTTTTGGGACAATTATTGAGCTCGTTTGACTTTGGAAATTCCAACATTCTTTATCGCATTATCTTGACATACGGAGGGATCCTGATTTATTGGCTAGATATTTTGGACTACCAAATAAGTCTCTAGGTGCTGTTGCCGAAACAACAGAGCCTTGTGATACAGTTGTGCCACTGAAGGACGAAAAATCTGTCTGAGCAGATCATTGGATGATGGGGACGCTGCGGAGTTGCTGTTGTATATCTGTTGGTCCATCTCCAGGTCACACGGAGATTATGGATTCATCAGGCGCGTTTGTTGGGTTTTCGGAGACCCTCTTTTTTGTTTCATCCGGTACTTCTTCGTCTGTCGGGGTAACATCATGCTATATACACTTCCACAATGTTATCGCTTGGTAGGAGATAAGATAGCTCGAATACTCCTGCAAAGTGATGTACATGGAACGGCAGAACCATGTGCAGAAACTGCCGCCTGAGTTTCTTAATTGAAGTTACTCGGGGGCCCGTAAAACACTGAGCATAACCTTGTCCGTGTATGTTCAGGATTTACTCTGTTCAAACCAAATTTAACACAGTTTGTTCTCTGTGAGTAAGAACAAGTTTTCGGTTTATTTGATGGATTCGTGTTACGGTCTACCGATTACGTCTCTTGGTGCTCTTGTCGACTCAACTGAGGCCACCCCATCTGAGTGGTTGTAAACGGAAGTGATGGTTTTGCATCTCGGAAGTTAAGCAACGGGACAGCAATGGTCAGAAATTAGTTAGCTAGAGTATTTGAGCGCAGTACTTGCACATGGACCGGTAGAACCAATGTTTTCTTTAATTAGAGAATTTATCTAAACTATTTTGCCTGTCGGGGATAAGCAGGCAGGAGATAAGATAGTTCGAATACTCCAAAAATGCAAAATTTCATCTGTCTAGCTCCTCTGGTGTGGTCCCTATCGTGATTTCAACAGACAGACGGACAGACGGACGGACATGGCTAGATCGTCTTAGAATTTAATAAGGACCCGGATTATATATACTTTTATGGGTCTATGATCAATATTTCGATGTGTTACAAACGGAATGACAAAATCAATATACCCCCCATCTTTTTTGATGGTGGGTATTAGTTAATAAATATAGAAAATTCTCTTTAAAACCAAACATATTTTCTTACTTTTCTTAGTTGTATCAATAATTATTTGTCACCTTACCTATGTCATAACTGCAAATGTTGAAATCGTATAATATATAAAAAGAATAACTTTTTCGTTTATTTTTTTTATTCAGCACAATGAATATAAAAACTGTAACAATAGATGAAATTTAACCTTATGGTTAAATGAAATGGCATTTTCCATGCATATAAATAAAAAACACATACACATATACTTATAATCTTACTATTACACATCTATACCAGTAGTTTTAGAGCAACGAACTCATTCACGCGTACGTATGATCACACATTTCTCACTCTCTGCTTTTCGCTGTTTTACTTTTTGTAATACATAGAGAAAATATACTATTGACGCCAAGTAAACTATAAAGTAGACACTTTAAACGCATTTTCGAATTGTACCTTAGAATGTTCTTCATTTATTCCAAAACAAGTAATATACAGTAAATCCAGTTGATCAAGTGTAATTGTATTATGATAGGGCGTGATCATAAAAGTTAGAATCTCTGATTATAGGTACAACGAACTGCAGGGTATACATGTATAAACATATGTATTTATGTATAGACATTCATGTACATTCATTTACATGTACAGATATGTACAGATTTAATACAATAAGCCACTTACTTATGAAGTTCGTGTGTTTTTTTTTTCTTTTTTTATTCAAATTTGAGTTTTACCACAAAATTCACCCATTAGGAAATATTTGCAAAGTAAAAGTAACGCTGCTATTTATTTTAAGTTTTATTGTTATTCTTTGGTCGTAGTCATAGCAGCATATTGTCAAAAAAATACTTATTTGATTAAAATAATACAGTAAAATTAAGTGTTAAGGAGTAATTTCAAATAATGATGTTTATTATTATTATTAAATGCATTTAATATGTAAATATAATAACAGTCATGGGCCTTTTTGCATAATCATGAGTGTGATTGCCTATGTAATAAACTACTATTCAACGCAATAAATATGTAGTAAAGATGCCTTTATGAAGGACACCCAGCCAGATTGTAATATTGGCAGATTTGGCATTGTGTACACGCTTCTGTTAGAGGATTGATATACATAAATAAGTCTTTTTAAGAAGGCCTATTAGAAAGACTTCAGTTTAAGTCCTATTGGAAGATTATTAAACTAATATTTTACTTCACTAATAAATGAAGTCCATTGTAACTAGTGTTATACACCAAAAAAAAAAAATATATTATTTAGTACTCTTTTACTCTTTCACGTATCCAAAGATTTTTCTCGATATAGAGCGTAATTTTAATTTCACAGCTACAGTAAATGGTTATTTCCAAAGAAAACAAAGTTTTTTTTTTTACAATTTGATGCCACTTCAGGACATATAGAATAATATCATCAAAAATTATCAATATATGTCGAAATAAAGTGTATAGTGAACTCATTTATAAAAGGTGCAGCGGTTTAGATTTGTGCGTGAAAGGGTTACACAACTGTGTTAATTATAGTGCTGCTACTAATACATTCTCACAAGTTAAGCGTGAACTTAGGTCTTTGATAACAAGTTTCGCTAAATATTGTATTGCTAAATCGACTTAGAGAATGATTCTAAATCGATTGATATACTTTAAGGTGGGTGTAGGACCAATACTATTGTGCGTTACAAACACCAGCACAAACAATATATATCCTTCCTATTAAAGTCTAGTCTATGGTCTAGTCTATAGTCCAGTCTATAGTCTAGTCTATAGTCTAGTCTATAGTCCAGTCTATAGTCTAGTCTATAGTCTAGTCTATAGTCTAGTCTATAGTCTAGTCTATAGTCTAGTCTATAGTCTAGTCTATAGTCTAGTCTATAGTCTAGTCTATAGTCTAGTCTATAGTCTAGTCTATAGTCTAGTCTATAGTCTAGTCTATAGTCTAGTCTATAGTCTAGTCTATAGTCTAGTCTATAGTCTAGTCTATAGTCTAGTCTATAGTCTAGTCTATAGTCTAGTCTATAGTCTAGTCTATAGTCTAGTCTATAGTCTAGTCTATAGTCTAGTCTATAGTCTAGTCTATAGTCTAGTCTATAGTCTAGTCTATAGTCTAGTCTATAGTCTAGTCTATAGTCTAGTCTATAGTCTAGTCTATAGTCTAGTCTATAGTCTAGTCTATAGTCTAGTCTATAGTCTAGTCTATAGTCTAGTCTATAGTCTAGTCTATAGTCTAGTCTATAGTCTAGTCTATAGTCTAGTCTATAGTCTAGTCTATAGTCTAGTCTATAGTCTAGTCTATAGTCTAGTCTATAGTCTAGTCTATAGTCTAGTCTATAGTCTAGTCTATAGTCTAGTCTATAGTCTAGTCTATAGTCTAGTCTATAGTCTAGTCTATAGTCTAGTCTATAGTCTAGTCTATAGTCTAGTCTATAGTCTAGTCTATAGTCTAGTCTATAGTCTAGTCTATAGTCTAGTCTATAGTCTAGTCTATAGTCTATAGTCTAGTCTATAGTCTAGTCTATAGTCTAGTCTATAGTCTAGTCTATAGTCTAGTCTATAGTCTAGTCTATAGTCTAGTCTATAGTCTAGTCTATAGTCTAGTCTATAGTCTAGTCTATAGTCTAGTCTATAGTCTAGTCTATAGTCTAGTCTATAGTCTAGTCTATAGTCTAGTCTATAGTCTAGTCTATAGTCTAGTCTATAGTCTAGTCTATAGTTTAGTCTATAGTCTAGTCTATAGTCTAGTCTATAGTCTAGTCTATAGTCTAGTCTATAGTCTAGTCTATAGTCTAGTCTATAGTCTAGTCTATAGTCTAGTCTATAGTCTAGTCTATAGTCTAGTCTATAGTCTTCTAGTCTATAGTCTAGTCTATAGTCTAGTCTACAGTCGAGTCTATAGTAAAAGAAAAATGCTCCGATTTCGGGCGCATCATTGTCACTTATCTCAAACAGTGTACATTCACTTCAGTTTTCATGAAGAGTACAAAATATTTAGTAGTACAAGGGAACGTCGATTTCCTAATAAAGAAGACTTTACCACCATATAACTTATCAGTGTGTAATGGGCCATTCCTGATGGCATACGCATTTACGTATATAATTCTCTCTAAAGATCTAAACAAATTGTTCCTCTACGACTTCAAAGAAAGACGAATTTTTGGTTTGACACAATCAATGTTTTGAGAAATTTTAACTTTGTCTGATCGCAGCTTTAATTTGTAATACCAATAACTATTGAATATAATAGTAATTGGTTATTGCTCAATTAGACATTACAAATAATTTGAATTGGTAAAGCTTAAATTACAATTACTACAAATGTAATGTTAATTGAAAATGTAATCATTACCACCAGGCCACAGTGGTATAGGAAAAAAAAAGAGGGAAATAATTCGGTAACTTCTAAACGGTTAATCCGATTTTAATGAAATTTGGTATGCACAAAGAGGAGGTGTTGTCGAGTTTAGGAATTAGGACACCTCGGCTATGTTAAATTTTTAAAACGATCCTATTTCTTCATTTGAGTTCCGATTTAAAAAAAATTTCGTATATAGAATCTCCTCATCGAGCACTATAAAAAATGTCGTCGTAGCAGTAAATTATCTCTTATAGTTTAGGAGATATTCGCATTTGAATATTAAAATTTTAAAATTTTTACCGTCCTTACTTTAGTTTTTTTGATAATAGCAGGTCCAAATATTTCCGATTTTCGCCATTTTTTTTATTTGCTTAACAACAAGTTTATATACCAAGCAGTGAAAGAATTATGTAAAAATCATGACTGAGTCCAAAGTTATAGGCATTTAAATTTAAAAAATTAAAAAAAGGCGATTTTTTGTCATTTTTTTGGGAAAAAAGTATCTTTTTCTTTTTAAGTTATCTAAAAAGTTTCTAAGAAGATGTATATAGAATTTATACTTTTTGGAAAGCTGACTTTACATAAAATACGATAAATGAAACAAAACCTAAAAATTTTCGATACCGAGGGGACCAGGTCCATCCAAAAAAACCCTATTTTTTATGGAAAATTAAATTTTGAGCAAAAATTCTCAAATCGCATAGTCGATATCAAATTATAGTGACCTGTTTTATATGACCCAATAAGTTCTTAATCATTTTGTAACGGGTTTCGATAACCCCGCCCCTGGTATGGATATAATAGGCAAAAAACCAAAAAATCCCATTTTTGGGATTTTTTAAAACTTTTTTGGGAATTCCGGGATTTTTAATAAGAAAATTCGAAATTTTTATTTAATTTTGGATTTTGAGTAAAAAAATCTACCTAACTGTAAAATTTCATCAAAAAATATTCATAAATAAAATTTTTATTGCAATTTGAAAAATTTGTATCTTCGCAAAAACTGAATAAAAAACATTTTTTAATTTTTTTTAAAAAAAGTATTCCGCGAATTTTTTAATTTTCAAAAATTATATACAGTTTTGAAAAATAGACAAAATTACCTTTCCATTGATATATAACATGCCTACCTAATGTTTTTTAAGTGACAAATTAATTAGGGAAAACTCAACATCTTTTAGAAAATTTACCTAGCACTATTATTTTCATCCATATATGTAACAAATTTAAGAGTTAACCTTATGGATGAAAATAATAGTGCTAGGCAAATTTTCTAAAAGATGTTGAGTTTTCCCTAATTAATTTGTCACTTAAAAAACATTAGGTAGGCATGTTATATATCAATGGAAAGGTAATTTTGTCTATTTTTCAAAACTGTATATAATTTTTGAAAATTAAAAAATTCGCGGAATACTTTTTTTAAAAAAAATTAAAAAATGTTTTTTATTCAGTTTTTGCGAAGATACAAATTTTTCAAATTGCAATAAAAATTTTATTTATGAATATTTTTTGATGAAGTTTTACAGTTAGGTAGATTTTTTTACTCAAAATCCAAAATTAAATAAAAATTTCGAATTTTCTTATTAGAAATCCCGGAATTCCCAAAAAAGTTTTAAAAAATCCCAAAAATGGGATTTTTTGGTTTTTTGCCTATTATATCCATACCAGGGGCGGGGTTATCGAAACCCGTTACAAAATGATTAAGAACTTATTGGGTCATATAAAACAGGTCACTATAATTTGATATCGACTATGCGATTTGAGAATTTTTGCTCAAAATTTAATTTTCCATAAAAAATAGGGTTTTTTTGGATGGACCTGGTCCCCTCGGTATCAAAAATTTTTAGGTTTTGTTTCATTTATCGTATTTTATGTAAAGTCAGCATTCCAAAAAGTATAAATTCTATATACATCTTCTTAGAAACTTTTTAGATAACTTAAAAAGAAAAAGATACTTTTTTCCCAAAAAAATGACAAAAAATCGCCTTTTTTTAATTTTTTAAATTTAAATGCCTATAACTTTGGACTCAGTCATGATTTTTACATAATTCTTTCACTGCTTGGTATATAAACTTGTTGTTAAGCAAATAAA
>NW_023995110.1:0-75000 GCF_015586225.1 Lucilia sericata | reverse complement strand
GCTGCTAGCAAGACTATAGACTAGACTAGACTATAGACTAGACTATAGACTAGACTATAGACTAGACTATAGACTAGACTATAGACTAGACTATAGACTAGACTATAGACTAGACTATAGACTAGACTATAGACTAGACTATAGACTAGACTATAGACTAGACTATAGACTAGACTATAGACTAGACTATAGACTAGACTATAGAATAGACTATAGACTTGACTATAGACTAGACTATAGACTAGACTATAGACTAGACTATAGACTAGACTATAGACTAGACTATAGACTAGACTATAGACTACTATAGACTAGACTATAGACTAGACTATAGACTAGACTATAGACTAGACTATAGACTAGACTATAGACTAGACTATAGACTAGACTATAGACTAGACTATAGACTAGACTATAGACTAGACTATAGACTAGACTATAGACTAGACTATAGACTAGACTATAGACTAGACTATAGACTAGACTATAGACTAGACTATAGACTAGACTATAGACTAGACTATAGACTAGACTATAGACTAGACTATAGACTAGACTATAGACTAGACTATAGATTAGACTATAGACTAGACTATAGACTAGACTAGACTAGACTATAGACTAGACTATAGACTAGACTATAGACTAGACTATAGACTAGACTATAGACTAGACTATAGACTAGACTATAGACTAGACTATAGACTAGACTATAGACTAGACTATAGACTAGACTATAGACTAGATATAGACTAGACTATAGACTAGACTATAGACTAGACTATAGACTAGACTATAGACTAGACTATAGACTAGACTATAGACTAGACTATAGACTAGACTAGACTATAGACTAGACTATAGACTAGACTATAGACTAGACTATAGACTAGACTATAGACTAGACTATAGACTAGACTATAGACTAGACTATAGACTAGACTATAGATAGACTATAGACTAGACTATAGACTAGACTATAGACTAGACTATAGGACTAGACTATAGACTAGACTATAGACTAGACTATAGACTAGACTATAGACTAGACTATAGACTAGACTATAGACTAGACTATAGACTAGACTATAGACTAGACTATAGGACTAGACTATAGACTAGACTATAGATAGACTATAGACTAGACTATAGACTAGACTATAGACTAGACTATAGACTAGACTAGACTAGACTATAGACTAGACTATAGACTAGACTATAGACTAGACTATAGACTAGGACTATAGACAGACTATAGACTAGGACTATAGACTAGACTATAGACTAGACTGATAGACTAGACTATAGACTAGACTATAGACTAGACTATAGACTAGACTATAGACTAGACTAGTAGACTAGACTATAGACTAGACTATAGACTAGACTATAGACTAGACTATAGACTAGACTATAGACTAGACTATAGACTAGACTATACTAGACTATAGACTAGACTATAGACTAGACTATAGACTAGACTATATACTAGACTATAGACTAGACTATAGACTAGACTATAGACTAGACTATAGACTAGACTATAGACTAGACTATAGACTATACTATAGACTAGACTATAGACTAGACTATAGACTAGACTATAGACTAGACTATAGACTAGACTATAGACTAGACTATAGACTAGACTATAGACTAGACTATAGACTAGACTATAGACTAGACTATAGACTAGACTATAGACTAGACTATAGACTAGACTATAGACTAGACTATAGACTAGACTATAGACTAGACTATAGACTAGACTATAGACTAGACTATAGACTAGACTATAGACTAGACTATAGACTAGACTATAGACTAGACTATAGACTAGACTAGACTAGACTATAGACTAGACTATAGACTAGACTATAGACTAGACTATAGACTTGACTATAGACTAGACTATAGACTAGACTATAGGACTAGACTATGGACTAGACTATGGACTAGACTATAGACTAGACTATAGACTAGACTATAGACTAGACTATAGACTAGACTATAGACTAGACTGTAGACTAGACTATAGACTAGACTATAGACTACACTATAGACTAGACTATAGACTAGACTATAGACTAGACTATAGACTAGACTATAGACTATAGATTCGACTATAGCCTAGACTACACACCCTCGACTATAGAATAGTCTATACTTGTCGATATCGAGAGAGTTTTGAATTTGCAAAGTAAAGATAATATAGAGTAATAATTAGCAAGAATAATCGTAACTAGGATTCTTTATTTGGTCCATAATATATTTACATACAATTAGGCAATTTTCATAGAAAGAGTCATAAAGAAAACTATTTTTTTTTATTTTCATCTTACATTTTCATATAACCAACACTTTATGACATACAAAATTGCGTATTTTTTTAACTGCAGTATTAAATCTCTTTAATGCTACAGTTGCAGTGCAAGGATTATAGGGATTAACAGTACATAATATTAATCTATTTTACTCATTGCCTTGGCAAATTTCTTTAACTGTAACTACAAGAGGTATGAATATAAGCCTAAATGTAGACTATAGAAGTACATACTAAAAACAATTTGAAATGAATGCTTTTTTGTGATACAAAAAATTTCTATCTAACCAAGAGATAAATTGAAATTGTTAAGCATGTGAACTATGAGTAGTTAAGAATGAAGCATTTTTGCTTTGTTTCTATTCTTTTTTTGTGGAAATTTTTTCTTTGTTGGCTTTAATTTATTTTAGCACATAAATGTTGCATATACATATCTTCATGCTATAGACACTTAAGCGCTAACACATACACACCCAGAAAGATATAAAAATAACAAAACACGAAATAACATCATGTTTATATGAAGTTTGTCTAATTTTTGATGACCAAATTTCAGAATTTAGGACATACAATCAGCAATAACCATTTCAATCAACATAGACAACAACTCAGCAACACTATCGACATGTAGCAGCGACGGCGTCATCATCAACATCGTCAGGGTAATAGAGTTATAGAGATGTACGTACGTACATGGCACAAGCTTTAAAGAATCATGAACAAATATTACAAAGGAATACGTAAGTGTATGTAAAGATATGATATTGTAGAGGCAATGAATATTATTAGTTTGGATTTAAATGGCCAAAGGGTATAATTTTCAAAAGGAATACTTAAGTTTAGTGTATTTCTTCAATTTTCAATCTTTATTTTCATCTTTAAATTTATTTTAACAAAGAATAATACATCAAGGCAAATTTTTTGGCAAAGTAAAAGAAATGAGAAAAGAGTTGTAGGAGTTTTGATATTTAGAGCAGAACATTTTATGGGAAAAAAGATAAAAAGTTAGCAATGTTCAATCGTATAATAAAGTTGATAGTATTGTGTTCCATTTAGATAGCTTATCTTTGGAGAATATTCAATTGAAGGGGTGTAATACTGCTAGTATATATTTGCATAAGTGCTTTCAATTTTATTCGTTATGGTGCTTAACTTAGTAAAGAACAATGTGGAACAGATTTGTGTTGACCACAAATAAATAAATATTTTAAAAGAAAGATTTTTTCTACTTGCTTATCCTGATGTAAATTTAATGGTATTAAAATTAGAATATTCATTTTAAAATACTCTACAATAATCAATTCTTCCTATTACCACTAATAATATAAAACTTTTAGTGATAAAAGCTAAAAACTTATTTTTTTGCTGTTCTTGTGGTAAACAAAATATATAGTATGTATTTTCCAAAAAAATTATAAATTAACATTTCAAAAGTATGCTTTTATTTACTTAGTCATATGGGGCGTATGAAGAATATTTAACTTAAGAAAAATATCAATAAAATAAAACGTATACGCAATAATTCGATTGAGAAATTATTTAGTTTTTTCCTCGAGAAAAAAATCTTTTATTCAAAAGGAGTTTTATATTTTTTGAGAATTTATGTATTTGAAGGTGGTTTTTTTTAAACCAAATATATTTTATTAACTTTTTTCCTATTATACTCAAGTAACCTTAAGTCAAAATAAGTATAAGATCAATGTAATATTATGCTTATACTTAATTTCCAATTATGTGCAATCATTCATTTCTAAGTAGTTCTTCAATGAAATGGCCAATTTTCATCATACATTTTTTTGTTCATATGTCAAGTCAAACATCTTCAATACTTTATTAGACTGTCCATCAGCAAGTCATTCAACTAATGCTTAACCATGATGATAATGCATTAAACATTTTATATTAGAAAATTTTCAAAAATTAATTTTTAATTTGAAGACGAAACCCTCCCCTTCTCCTCAATTTTGTCCTCTGTACATTATTCAGGCGGCGTAACTAACACTGATTTCATTTCATGAATGTATATCCGATCGCAAAATGTACTATTTTAAACGTAAATATTCAGTCAACCGTTATATGTCAGAAATAAAGAAAAGACAGCAGACTGAATTGCGAAGGCAATTTGTAAAGTTTTAATTTAATAAAATAAAGTTATGGTGTTTTTTTCTTAAGAAGCTTGCATGCGAATATTTTGCATAAAAAAAAAAATTTAACTGAAAGAATAGACTAGTATATAGGCTAGACTATAGACTAGACTACAGACAAGACTATAGACAAGAATATAAACTAGTTTATATACCAGAATTTATACTAAACTATAGACTAGACTATATATTAAACTGCAGACTGGACTATAGACTAAACTATAGACTATATTAGACTATAGACTAGACTATAGACCAAACTATAGACTAGACTATAGACTACACTATAGACTAGACTATAGACAATATAGACTAGACTATAGACTAAACTTTAGACTAGACTATAGACTAGACTATAGATTAGACTATAGACTAGACTATAGACTAGACTATAGACTAGACTATAGACTAAACTATAGACTAGACTATAGACTAGACTATAGACTTGACTATAGACTAGACTATAGACTAGACTATAGACTAGGACGATAGACGTAGATTATAGACTAGACTAGATTATAAACTAGACTATAGACTAGACTATAGACTAGACTATAGACTAGACTATAGACTAGACTATAGACTAGACTATAGACTAGACTAGAGCTAGACTATAGACTAGACTATAGACTAGACTATAGACTAGACTATAGACTAGACTATAGACTAGACTATAGACTAGACTATAGACTAGACTATAGACTAGACTATAGACTAGACTATAGACTAGACTATAGACTAGACTATAGACTAGACTATAGACTAGACTATAGACTAGACTATAGACTAGACTATAGACTAGACTATAGACAGACTATAGACTAGACTGATAGACTAGACTAGTAGACTAGACTATAGACTAGACTATAGACTAGACTATAGACTAGACTATAGGACTAGACTATAGGACTAGACTATAGACTAGACTATAGACTAGACTATAGACTAGACTATAGACTAGACTATAGACTAGACTATAGACTAGACTATAGACTAGACTATAGACTAGACTATAGACTAGACTATAGACTAGACTATAGAGACTATAGACTAGACTATAGACTAGACTATAGACTAGACTATAGACTAGACTATAGACTAGACTATAGACTAGACTATAGACTATAGACTAGACTAGACTATAGACTAGACTATAGACTAGACTATAGACTAGACTATAGACTAGACTATAGACTAGACTATAGACTAGACTATAGACTAGACTATAGACTAGACTATAGACTAGACTAGACCTATAGACTAGACTATAGACTAGACTATAGACTAGACTATAGACTAGACATAGACTAGACTATAGACTAACTATAGACTAGACTATAGACTAGACTATAGACTAGACTATAGACTAGACTATAGACTAGACTATAGACTAGACTATAGACTAGACTATAGACTAGACTATAGACTAGACTATAGACTAGACTATAGACTAGACTATAGACTAGACTATAGACTAGACTATAGACTAGACTAGACTAGACTATAGACTAGATAGACTAGACTATAGACTAGACTATGACTAGACTATAGACTAGACTATAGACTAGACTATAGACTAGACTATAGACTAGACTATAGACTAGACTATAGACTAGACTATAGACTAGACTATAGACTAGACTATAGACTAGACTATAGACTAGACTATAGACTAGACTATAGACTAGACTATAGACTAGACTATAGACTAGACTATAGACTAGACTATAGACTAGACTATAGACTAGACTATAGACTAGACTATAGACTAGACTATAGACTAGACTATAGACTAGACTATAGACTAGACTATAGACTAGACTATAGACTAGACTATAGACTAGACTATAGACTAGACTATAGACTAGACTATAGACTAGACTATAGACTAGACTATAGACTAGACTATAGACTAGACTATAGACTAGACTATAGACTAGACTATAGACTAGACTATAGACTAGACTATAGACTAGACTAGGACTATGACTAGACTATAGACTAGACTATAGACTAGATATAGACTAGACTATAGACTAGACTATAGACTAGACTATAGACTAGACTATAGACTAGACATAGACTAGACTATAGACTAGACTATAGACTAGACTATAGACTAGACTATAGACTAGACTATAGACTAGACTATAGACTAGACTATAGACTAGACTATAGACTAGAACTATAGACTAGACTATAGACTAGACTATAGACTAGACTATAGACTAGACTATAGACTAGACTATAGACTTCGGACTATAGACTAGACTATAGACTAGACTATAGACTAGACTATAGACTAGACTATAGACTAGACTATAGACTAGACTATAGACTAGACTATAGACTAGACTATAGACTAGACTATAGACTAAGACTATAGATAGACTATAGACTAGACTATAGACTAGACTATAGACTAGGACTATAGACTAGACTATAGACTAGACTATAGACTAGACTATAGACTAGACTATAGACTAGACTATAGACTAGACTATAGGACTAGACTATAGACTAGACTATAGACTAGACTATAGACTAGACTATAGACTAGACTATAGACTAGACTCTAGACTAGGATCCGTTATAGTTTAAAAAGTTTACCAATATTTATATTACGAGAGTACTGTAAAGACAGTCCTCGTAACATAAAAGTACTTGTCAGTCAGTACCATCAGTAAAATACACGTATCGTATAATCTTAAAGTGAAATCACAACAATGGACTGACTGTTTTTATTTCCGTTTTTACTTGAATTATTTAGAAAGGAGCACAATGACGATGGGAATCTGACGATGATGAACAGAATGAAAAGTAGGTGTGATATGTTAAGAATGTGTGTGATTGTAGATGAGGACAAGAGCAACATCTCAAAATGATTGATTGTGGACAATAATACATGTATACGAAGACATACGTACAAAAACTTACATACATGCGAAGGACAGCTTTAAAACCAAGTAGTTTTACAGTCGGATAATGTATCCCTTACAAATGTACATTTCCCAGATGTCTTTGGTTTATTTGAATTTATATATTTTTGGAACATGTAACTGAGATAAGTAAAAATACAAATTTGAGACAGTTACTGTGGAATGTCGGATAAGTTTGAGTAGCACTACAAAAATATTTCGGTTTCATATACTAGCAGTATATTTGTAACTAACTTGGATTTTATAAATTGAATGTTCGAGTGTATATATATTTGTATGTATATGCATCAGTGTATGTGTATTTTGGTGTATCCATTGAGAAACTTACCAATTACAGTTAAGTAGACTAACAACACTAAAGGCGGATGTGATGAAACTTGACACTCATAAGGACCCTCGTCACGTTCGTTGGCGTATTGGATTAAAAGTTTCCAATCGTTTGGTTCTTCAAACTCTAACGAGTATCTGGAATCACCGCTGTATGTATGACGACCAAATGTAATAAGTGCCAGTTCGTCGCCTTTTCGACGCATCCATGATACCTTTTCATTGTTTTTATTCCACATTTATTGTAGTTGTAGTTATTGTTGTTCATGTTGAATTTCATTTATAGGGAGACGAAAAAAAAAGAAATGAAAGAAAGGAAATACCAGAATAAGAATAATAAATAAATGAACAAGACGAATGAATAAATTTAACAAAATTGAGTACATGATGAAATAATAAGAAAATACTGTTAAATTACTTAATATAAAATATTTCTCGGTAAGTACGTGCTTGTGCCCAGCACAACTTGACTAAATTTCGAAAGCAAAACCAGAGCAGAGGTTTGTGGTTAAATTGTGGGTGCTTTAACATTTAAATTATTAAAATAAAAGAAATCCTGATGTGAAACAGAGCGCACAGTAGGTGTTTGATGTTGGTTATTTTATTTAAATATGGTAAGTATTTTTTTTGATTTGCTTCCATTATACATAATTTATTTTTTATAAAATGTACCAGAGTGTTTGTATTTTTTACCTGGAATGTTTTCGAATTGTTAAACTTACTTACATTTGAGTTTATTTTGCAAAATGTTTTAACAGAAAAATATTTTTTGTAACTCGTGATTTATTGGATTTCTGAAAAAGATTTTGCATAGATAAGTGAAGCATACTAATTTTTCGGTATTACAAACATTTACACTTATGGATTTATTGATTAAGTTAAAATAAGGATAAAAAATTATATGGTTTTCCCCTGAGTTCAGTTCTAGTTCAGTTCTAGTTCAGTTCTAGTTCAGTTCTAGTTCAGTTCTAGTTCAGTTCTAGTTCAGTTCTAGTTCAGTTCTAGTTCAGTTCTAGTTCAGTTCTAGCTCAGTTCTAGTTCAGTTCTAGTTCAGTTCTAGTTCAGTTCTAGTTCAGTTCTAGTTAAGTTCTAGTTCAGTTCTAGTTCAGTTCTAGTTCAGTTCTAGTTCAGTTCTAGTTCAGTTCTTGTTCAGTTCTAGTTCAGTTCTTGTTCAGTTCTAGTTCGGTTCTAGTTCAGTTCTAGTTCAGTTCTAGTTCAGTTCTAGTTCAGTTCTAGTTCAGTTCTAGTTCAGTTCTAGTTCAGTTCTAGTTCAGTTCTAGTTTTCAGTTCTAGTTCAGTTCTAGTTCATGTTCTAGTTTAGTTCTAGTTCAGTTCTAGTTCAGTTCTAGTTCAGTTTCTAGTTTCAGTCTAGTTCAGTTCTAGTTCAGTTCTAGTTCAGTTCTAGTTCAGTTTCAGTTTCAGTTCAGTTCTAGTTCAGTTCTAGTTCAGTTCTAGTTCAGTTCTAGTTCAGTTCTAGTTTTCTAGTTCAGTTCTAGTTCAGTTCTAGTTCAGTTCTAGTTCAGTTCTAGTTCAGTTCTAGTTCAGTTCTAGTTCAGTTCTAGTTCAGTTCTAGTTCAGTTCTAGTTCAGTTCTAGTTCAGTTCAGTTCAGTTCTAGTTCAGTTCTAGTTCAGTTCTAGTTCAGTTCTAGTTCAGTTCTAGTTCAGTTCTAGTTCAGTTCTAGTTCAGTTCTAGTTCAGTTCTAGTTCAGTTCTAGTTCAGTTCTAGTTCAGTTCTAGTTCAGTTCTAGTTCAGTTCTAGTTCAGTTCTAGTTCAGTTCTAGTTCAGTTCTAGTTCAGTTCTAGTTCAGTTCTAGTTCAGTTCTAGTTCAGTTCTAGTTCAGTTCTAGTTCAGTTCTAGTTCAGTTCTAGTTCAGTTCTAGTTCAGTTCTAGTTCAGTTCTAGTTCAGTTCTAGTTCAGTTCTAGTTCAGTTCTAGTTCAGTTCTAGTTCAGTTCTAGTTCAGTTCTAGTTCAGTTCTAGTTCAGTTCTAGTTCAGTTCTAGTTCAGTTCTAGTTCAGTTCTAGTTCTCTAGTTCTAGTTCAGTTCAGTTCTAGTTCAGTTCAGTTCTAGTTCAGTTCTAGTTCAGTTCTAGTTCAGTTCTAGTTCAGTTCTAGTTCAGTTCTAGTTCAGTTCGTTCAGTTCTAGTTCTTCTAGTTCAGTTTCTAGTTCAGTTCTAGTTCAGTTCTAGTTCAGTTCTAGTTCAGTTCAAGTTCTAGTTCAGTTCTTCAGTTCAGTTCTAGTTCAGTTCAGTTCTTTCTAGTTCAGTTCTAGTTCAGTTCTAGTTCAGTTCTAGTTCAGTTCTAGTTCAGTTCTTTCAGTTCAGTTCTAGTTCAGTTCTAGTTCAGTTCTAGTTCAGTTCTAAGTTCAGTTCTAGTTCAGTTCTAGTTCAGTTCTAGTTCAGTTCAGTTCTAGTTCAGTTCTAGTTCAGTTCTAGTTCAGTTCTAGTTCAGTTCTAGTTCAGTTAGTTCAGTTCTAGTTCAGTTCTAGTTCAGTTCTAGTTCAGTTCTAGTTCAGTTCTAGTTCAGTTCTAGTTCAGTTCTAGTTCAGTTCTAGTCAGCTAGTTCAGTTCTAGTTCAGTTCTAGTTCAGTTTAGTTCAGTTCTAGTTCAGTTCTAGTTCAGTTCTAGTTCAGTTCTAGTTCAGTTCTAGTTCAGTTCTAGTTCAGTTCTAGTTCAGTCTAGTTCAGTTCTAGTTCAGTTCTAGTTCAGTTCTAGTTCAGTTCTAGTTCAGTTCTAGTTCAGTTCTAGTTCAGTTCTAGTTCAGTTCTAGTTCAGTTCTAGTTCAGTTCTAGTTCAGTTCTAATTCAGTTCTAGTTCAGTTCTAATTCAGTTCTAATTCAGTTCTAGTTCAGTTCTGGTTCAGTTCTAGAATATAATTTAAATATAGTTCAGTTCTGGTTCAGTTCTACAATATAATTTAAATATAATTCATTTCCGGTTCAGTTATGTGCACACATTCCGGAGTCATCGGTATGCATGAACACAAAGAGAAATACTCGTATACTAAATTTCAAAAATAACTTAAAAATAGTTATCACCTGTTTAAAAAAAAGGTAAAACTCATTATATTTTGAATATAATGTAAAAGCTTTTTTTTTGGATAGCAGGATTTATTTTGCGTAAAATATTTATGGCACTGCAATCAACGTATGTAAGTAAACTGTTTTTAACCTGTTCCAATGGTAATATCGCATATTTGTGTGTCATTAAACAAACATCTTTTACAAACGAAAATGTTGGTGTGTCATTTTCATCTTACCTTATGTCATCAATCTTTAAAAGGTATGAGACTTAAGATTAATGATTACAATTGTTTTCAACATTTGAAGAGTTTTTTGAGTTAAAGCATATATAATTTACAGTTTAGTTAGTATAGAGAACATATTTACTTTTATAATGTTACCTCATAGCACTACAGTGTTCCTGATATATCTTGCGTAAAATAACCCACTACCACAAAAGGGAATTTTATCAAATTAAAGACATTTTTTAAATATTTAAAAAGCTGTAACTTTCAAATATAGTAAGCATTTACCACAAAGATCTCTTGTACAGTTGGTCAAACAGATGCTCTAGACAAATTCGGAAAGCTACTTTAAATGTTAAAGAAATCTGTATTTTAAAATTGCCTTACTGTTGGTATAAATTATAATAATTATAGTGTTATAAAAAATTTAGGTTTTTCAAACTGTTTACAAAATTTTTCATTATAGAGATCAATAAAGTAAATTGCTAATGTAGTGGACTGCGGTACGTATGATTAATATTAATTTAAAGGTTATGTTACGAAAATCGCTATAACTTTTTGAATGTTTAACAGATTTCTATTACATACAACTTCTGCAGGCAGATACTGGGAATAGATTTAATAGACTGGCAAATTGACACCAATGGAATTTGAAACTGTATACCTAAAAACAGCAAAAAAAACCTCATAAAGAACAAACATCAAAAAGCCAACAGAACATTAAAGACACAAATGTTTCCTGAACATTAATTGCCAGACACAACTGAAATTAAAAGATCCAAAAAGTGGATAATTAAGAAGGTCCCATAAAATTAAAAAAGAAAAAACTCGGAAACAAAGAGACAATATAGCTGAAGTAGAAAGCAGCTACGTGTGTCTGTCAAAAGTCATTACAGTGACTTAAACAATAGAAAATGTGACACAAAAGATATAAGCTTGGGAAACTTCTACAAAGGCTCGCAAAACGAAGGTATCAAATGATGGCGGTAGTTATTGTTATTTACATAAAAGCTGTAGACAAATGTCTGGATTTATTGAATTAAAATTCTGCAGAGAAATTCAGGTGTAAATAAGTGGGTCAAAAGAAAAAGACAGAAATTATTCCTTCTAAGAAATTTTTGCTTTCAATAACTTTAGGATGCGTTAAAAATACTTTGAAACTTGTCCTGTTGAAAAAAAAACACATCTAAATGATTTACCACTTCTCCTAAAAGGCCAAACTATTATTCAAACTAAATATTTTTCTCCTTTTTTTCTGCTTGCCTCTATAATTAAATGTAGTAAATTAAATTAATTAAGTTACATAAATTGCCAAAAGTTAATTTCTCACTATTACAATCTAATTTACTATTTATTTAATCTCTTTAATGTTATGCTATTAAAGGGGAGTATTTAATACAGAAACAAGTTAGAGTGCTATATTAGGCAGTGTCGAAGATTAAAGGAAATTTTCTGATATGCGGTTTTTAAGATAACATATAAAATTCATAAAATTGCAAATGTTTAAATTTGATTTCTAAAATGATGATATTTACAATAAAATAGAAAAATCTTTATTTTAAATCCATTTGGTAATTTCTGTAATTTTGCATATGACTTAAATAAGTTTCAACCACGTTTGGCCGTCATATTTAAAACTATTAGCTACGTTTGGCCTTATTCATCCTATTATTTGTTTGACATTACCAAAAATAATTTCTATCAATGTTTCAGAGAGATTTTTATCGGCGCCTTAAAGTATACTATAATTTTTATTTGAGGTAAAACAAATTTATGATTACAATTAATGGCTGTTTGGTCAGTATAGTCGGGGGTGGCCAACCATATGATATCCTACACTAGTTATGAGTATGAAATGTCAAGTCTATGGTCTAGTACAGGGGTGGGAAAACTTTCGAGTCGGAAGAGCCAAAATTTAAAGTTTACAAAACATGAGTTTTAAAAGAGGCACAAAATGTTTATTTATTAAAACATTACAAATACTTTATGAATTCACTTCAAAACCATATTTTTTGTTTAATTATCTACAAGACGATTCTGCAAGGAATCTTTCTTATAGATTTTTAACTACAAATACTTTTAGTTTTAGTTGTTATATAAAGATGTAACAGTAACGATCATTGACTTAACAGTAGCAGTATAGCGACGAAATTCGACATAAACAAGTTATATAAGAACAAAAATCTATCTTTCAAGTTTGATTTTAACACTCATAACTGGCTTAATAATGGCAGTTTTATGACGAAATTCAACACAAACAGGAACAAAAATTACTTTTTCAAATTTGGCGACGATCGGCTCATAATTAATCCTACCCCCCATATTAGATCCCTATCGCTCTTAAGTGAGTTAATAATAGCAGTAAGCGACGAAATTCAACACAAACAAGTTTTATAAGAACAAAATCTCTCGGTCAAATTTGAAGAGGATCGGAACATAATTGACCAGTCTACTTCAGAAAATGACTCTAATGCTCATAACTGATTTAATAATATCATTGTTGACCATACACATATATAAATTCCTTTTCATGAAATGACCTTAACGCTCAAAACAGGCTAAATAATAACAGCATAATGGTGAAATTAGTCATAAACAAGTTTATAAGAACAAAAATATCTGTACCAAATTTAATAAGGATGGATTCAAAATTGACCCTACCTACCCCCCATATGGAGTCCACTTTCAAAAATGAAGTTACGAAATACTACAGGCTAAAATACAAGTATAGTGATGAAAATCAACACAAACAAGTTTTATAGGATCCTAAATTTCATTACCAAATTTTGTAAGGATGGGTCCATAATACGTTTTCTGGTCCCTTATTGATAGCCAAACATTTTATGTCAAAATAATATATAAATCTTTCATAGATCACTGTCATTACAAACGTATAGTCTAGTCTATAGTCTAGTTTATAGTCTAGTTTATAGTCTAGTCTATAGTCTAGTCTATAGTCTAGTCTATAGTCTAGTCTATAGTCTAGTCTATAGTCTAGTCTATAGTCTAGTCTATAGTCTAGTCTATAGTCTAGTCTATAGTCTAGTCTAGTAGTCTATAGTCTAGTCTATAGTCTAGTCTTCTAGTCTATAGTCTAGTCTATAGTCTAGTCTATAGTCTAGTCTATAGTCTAGTCTATAGTCTAGTCTATAGTCTAGTCTATAGTCTAGTCTATAGTCTAGTCTATAGTCTAGTCTATAGTCTAGTCTATAGTCTAGTCTATAGTCTAGTCTATAGTCTAGTCTATAGTCTAGTCTATAGTCTAGTCTATAGTCTAGTCTATAGTCTAGTCTATAGTCTAGTCTATAGTCTAGTCTATAGTCTAGTCTATAGTCTAGTCTATAGTCTAGTCTATAGTCTAGTCTATAGTCTAGTCTATAGTCTAGTCTATAGTCTAGTCTATAGTCTAGTCTATAGTCTAGTCTATAGTCTAGTCTATAGATAAAATAAGGAGTGCAAGAGAGCTCTCAAATAGTCTCCATGTGTATGTTTTAAAGTTTATAACTGGTTTAAAAATACATACTAGCTTAGGAGTGAAAACTGACATAAGCAAGTATTATGAAAATCAAAATCCCTCTAGAAAACTTTATGAAAATATACCTTAAAACAACACTCTAGTTTAAACTTTTTTTATTTGTTGGGTGTATAATTATATATGTATAAGAGCCACACATCGAGGTGGTTTATGTTCACAAATACATACATATGCATGTGTGTAGATAGACACTTATATAAGTTAATTATATTTAAGATTATAGTTGTACATTTATACAAACTGTTAATTTAATTAATTTTTTTATGTAAACATTTTCATCCACCATAAATACTGTATGTATGTATGTATAAGCAAGGATATATATATATATTTACAATTCATGTTTTACGTGCGTGTTTTTGTATAAATATTTATTATTTTCCTCAATGATGATGATGATCTGCGTGAAGTAAAGATGTGTGTAGTGCTTGTATATACACATGTAAGTATGTATGTAAGTGTGAGTATCTGAATTCCGACCACATTGTTCATTGTTTGCAAAAGGTAACAGGTGAAGACAATGTCAAGTTTTTTTTTTTGGATTTGTTTTGTTTTTGCAACCAATTTAACCAAAAATTTATATCAACATATATAGTATGTATAACTATATAGTGGTTAAGGTAGTTTCTAAAGGTGGAAGTATGTGAAGACAATCTGAAAATTACTTCGATAAAGTAATGTAACAATGAATTGAGTTGTTCATAGAAAAGATTGCGGTATTATTTTTTTGACAAAACTAACATGTTTGTATTTAAAAGCAGATGGGAATATAATTCCTGGAAGTTAGAACAAAAAGTGCCAAAAGTACTTTTTAGTTTGTCCTCCTATAACTTGTACAAGTTTATAATAGTTTATATAATACAGGGATAAACAAATTTATTTGTATGTGAGAGTATATCTGCTTATGTTTGTTTTAGTATTAATGTTTGTGTGTAAAAACTTTGGGTAACCATAGTCAATATTTGTTGTAAATAACCACAGTACAAAATCATAAGTACATACATACATATGTATGTATGTATACAAATAAAATAAAAACAGTAAGAAGTGATAAATTTATCTATAGCGAATCTATATATAAGGAGTATATACTATTTAGGGTCGCAAAATAATATTGTAGAAATTGCAAAGGGATTCACAAACTAACATTAACCCTTGAGGTTTAAACAATTACAATTAATTGTGGATCAATTATTTTACAATTATGAGTTATTAAAATTACTAAAAATTTATTTTTTAATGTAATTACATTAATTTTAACAATTACAATTATTTGTAGTAATAATTAAAGTATTAACCATTACTTGTAATTGAATTATTTCTCATTAAAATTACATGTTCTGATTGCAGTATTAACAATAACTTCCACTTGTAATTGATTAACAATTAGTTTTAAAACTTTTTTAACTTTTATGAATTTTGTAATTGTAATTGCTTTGATTAGCATTACAATTACATGTAGTTGTTTTAGATTATAAGTCAATTATAATTACAAATAATAGTAACTTGCAGTACCTTAATTACAATTACGAACTTTACATTCGTTTAAACATTTACAATTATTTGTAGTAGTAATTAAAGTATTAACCATTACTTGTAATTAAATTATTAATCATTACTGTTACTCGTTGTATTAAGTATTAACAGTATTAACAATTACTTCCACTTGTAATGGATTAACAATTAGTTTTAAAACTTTTTGAACTTTTATGAATTTTGTAATTACTTTGATTAGCATTACAATTACATGTAGTTGTTTTAGATTATAAGTCAATCATAATTACAAATAATAGTAGTTTGTAGTACCTTAATTGTAATTACGAATTGTACATTCGTTTAAGCTTATAGTAGTAAAGTATTAAACACTACTTGTAATTGAATTATTAACCTAATGTTGTAATTAAAATATTAACAATTAGAATTACTTGTAATTGTAATTGATAGGCAATTAGCTTCGAAACGGTAATTAGTTTTTAATTGTAATGTAATTGTATTGAGCTGATTGTCATTAAAATTACTTGTAATTGCAGTAGGTTATAATTCAATTACAATTATAAGTAATTGGCTATTAGCCATTACTTGTAATCGAATTATTAGCCTGCTGTTGTATTTTAAATATTAACAATTACAATTACTTGTAATTGTAATTGATAAGCAATTAGCTTCGAAACTGTAATTAGTTTTGAATTGTAATGTTATTGTATTGAGCTGATTGGCATTAAAATTACTTGCAATTATAGTAGGTTATAATTCAATTATAATTACAAATAGTAGTATAATTACAAATAGTAATTGGTAGTATTTCAATTACAATTATAAGTAATTGGTTATTAACCATTACTTGTAATTGAATTTTTAGCCTGCTGTTGTAATTGAAATATTAACAATTATAATTACTTCTAATTGAAATTGATAAACAGTTCGCTTCGAAACTGTAATTAGTTTTGAATTTTAATGTAATTGTATTGAGCTGACTGTCATTTAAATTACTTGTAATTGTAGTAGGTTATAATTCAATTATAATTACAAACAACAGTCATTGGTAGTACTTTAATTACAATAATAAGTAATTGGTTATTAATTACCTGTAATTGTAGTAGGATATAATTCAATTATAATTACAAATAATAGTAATTGGTAGTACTTCAATTACAATTATAAGTAATTGGTTATTACTCAATTATATAATCTAAACATTTGTGTTTGATCCTGTCATGAATTACTTAATGTAATCATTACCCACCAAGTCTGACGGTAATGAAAGTAGGAGTTAATCTTTCTTTTCTTAGCTCATCTAGAGTGTAGTCATTTCATACACTTTTGTGCTGTTCTTTAGAAAAAAACTAAACAGTCCTTCAGAACTGTTGAGTTATGTGCCTTGTAGCATGTATAACTTTATGTATATGTATTTGTTTCTAAAACTACCAAAACTAATGTAAACAAACTTTTCAAATCTACTTCAACAAACGAATTGATGCGTGACAATGTGTGGTAAACCACAAAAACAGGTTAAAATTCTATAGATATACATTAGAGTGGCCACGTTAGTATGGAGAAAAAAGTAGATACTGATGTTTCTAGGGAAAATGAAAACATGATTCATTATATTTCTAAAAAATTTATCATTTCCACCGAAAAGCCTATTTTTTTTGTCACGCACATTAATTGACAATATCTTAGGACCATTCTTTTTGATTGGTCGCCTCCTCTATGACCAAATATACAACATATAAATTTACATGGGTGTAAGATCTACTGTATGAATTATTTCTAGTTGCACTCTAAATCTTGTATACCTACCTGTGAGGTAAGTAAATAGTCTGTTTTTACAAGTATATAAAAGTGGTTGTTAGTGTTTATGAGATTTTTTTTCAAAAAATAAATTTTAGACGCATTCAACTCACGAATATGGAAACTGTCAGCAATTCCGTACACGTTTCATCATGAAAAAATAGAAAAAACAGCATGTGATTTTAGACCTTTCCAGTCAAACAAACTTTATGATGATGATGTTCTTGCAAATATGTAATAGAATTTGATGTGGTTGATGTTGACGATGTAAATGTGTTGTACAGAAAAAAAAAATGAAACAACATCTATAAACATCTGTGCTGTTTACAAGCAACATGCAAGACAACATATACCATATTACTGCTTTATTTTATAGTCTACATTACACACTTACATATTAACATCAAAATTATTTAAATTTTTCATATAAATCAGTGCTGTTACAGCTGGTGGAAAATTTTGGTAAAACAACAGCAAAAGATCAACAGGGTTATTGTTTAAAATTTTTCATCGAACTTATTGACCAATAGCAAAAGTTTTTTTTTTGTTTTTCCTTCCTTGATTATAGATTTCTTTGGATAAATTGAACAGGTTTCCTGTCATTATGTTGTTTAACAGTTTTTCAACGTTCCCATATCTTAAAGGCAAAATATTGTAAATGGACATGGAATAAATTTCGCTGATGCTGGCATTTTATTATGCTGTAAGTTGATTAAATGGCAAACAGGATGCAAATAATGTAGATTGTGTATACTTTTCCTTTTTGAAGCAAACTATCAATATTGAAGTTTAAAATTGATTTTAAATGAGAAAAGTTGACAAGTTGATTTCTTAAATTTTTATCGTTGTTAGTTATAAATTTTATTCAAAGTGATGTTCCGGCTTACAAAATGTATTTCGAAGTAAAAAAGGTAATTAGGGATTTGTGCTAATGTTTATAATATTTGTTCCACACTAACCCTAAAGTTGAAACTGAGTGATTTTCTGATTGCATTCCACAATGTTCGTCCGTCTGTACACAATTGATCTCATACTTCTATTAAATGTTCTAGCATCTCTACAAAAAGCTGATAAAGACATTGGAAAAAAATTTTGGATATATCTGCAAGTCTCTCTTAAATATCTTTCTAAGCTAATTCCGTTCCTATATAAAAATACGGAAATTCCTGAAGTGTGGACTATGTGTTCCAAAAAACGCTAAGGACATATTTAAGGAATATATGGGTTTATGTATGAGGATCATTGCTTTCAAATGCAATTTGTTAAGGAGATTTTTCTGTTAAGGGAACTGTTAAATCTGTTTTTCTGGGGTCCACTTGCATAGGGTCTAACGGATATTGCTCATTTTCAATACCAAACAAACCTTACCTATAAGGAATATTTGTGGAAAAACTCTCTACCTCTTTCCGTTCGGTCTTTTTCTGCTTTCAACAGACAGACGGACGGACGGACAGACAGACGGACCGACATGGTTAGATCGTCCAGAATATATATACTTTTGTGGGTCTACGACCAATTTTACAAACTGAATAATAAAATCAATATACCCCCATCTATTTTGATGGTGAATATAATAAAACTTTCTAACCACTGTGTGGTGTAGGGTATCATATGGTCGGCCATGCCCGAGAATAGTTTCTTACTTGTTTTATATAAACATTTTTGATGTATTTTCACTTTTTTCATATTCCACTGTCAAGTACTCTAAATAGTGTACCTAGTGCGTATACTTAATTTATATTACAAAAATATCACTCATACGTAGTGTTAAACAATATAAAATGCATTAAATAAAAAAATATTTAATTTAATTAGAAAATCACGTAAATTGTGATTATTTATTTTGAAAAAAATATGCAAATTGTTATTAATTTTAATACAATTATAATTGAATCACATTAATTAATACATATTCAATTGTCATTTTGTGTTTAATTCGATATTGGCAACAATATCGAAATTCAGTCTGATGTTCATATTCATATAAAAAATATCAAATTAAATTTCATTTTATGACACATATTTTAAACTCCCACTCTAGAAAAACAAGCACTTTTAAATTATATTTTTAAGCCTTTAGCAAATTGCGTAAATTTCGATTGTTATTTTATTTTTTATCAAAATTTACACTTCAAAGTTGCTTAGAAACAGCTTGATTGTATATTTCACATGTAAAAGGTTACAAAACTTTTGCAAAAAAAAAAAGTTTTGTTGTTAATATTTTTGCTCTTGTCTTGATTGTTAAGAACTAAATTGTAGAAATATTATTCTTAAAGTATCTAAACACGTGCCGCCAACAAATAAGGATAACAAATAAGTATTTGTTGTTGAGCATATTCGACTCATTGATACCCTATTATCATATACATCAATTGTTGATCAAAGGAACCTTCTAACAAGATGGACGAAGGGACATGTGATTTAAATCTTAAGATTATCATTGGAAAATAAATATGTAACCTAATGGAAAGACTGTACGTTTCAAAAATTGGCATAAACACATACATATGTCTCTTTTAAATACATTTAGATTTGAAGATTATTAAAGTAAAACATTACACACTGTATTTATATTTAAACATTTTATAAGCACCTTCATACTTAAAAAAATTGTCTTTGTTTAAATATTAGCAGGATGCCAACATATTTTCCATGTTTTTTACTAAAATATGTTTTCAAAATTTTTAATGCAAATTTTAGTTAAGAATTTCATCTTTCAATTTGTCTTTTATTTCCTTCAATTTTTCTATTACAAATAACACTACCCTAATGCACATGTATACAACTGTGTCAAGATTGTTTGCTTAACAAGTTTGGGTTTTGTTTAAGAAATTTTTGATGTTTGTTTCCTTAAGGGTTGGGCTGACTCAGCTGAACAACAAATAATCTCTCAAAAAGATAAACAAAATTTTCTAAACAATTAAAATGTTATTTTATTTGTAGAATAATTAAAGTAGTTTAATCTGTCGATTAGAATATTTTGGTAAATTAAATTTTATTGTAAATTAAATTTGTTCATTTAAGGTGTATTATGAAGAAAAAGATTTTAATTGTATGTTGGTAAATGTGTGGTTTGTTAATATTGGTTGGTGATATTAGTAATAGATCAAAGCTGGAAAATTGTTGTATATTTAACAATAAAATTTGTAGGAGAAAAAATCTGTAATAGAATTTATGGAATAATTATTTTTCAACTTATTTTATCTCTACCATTGTACTTTCTTTTATAACTTTTACCCCTACCCAATTATAGTTTAGGATTTTATCTATAAAATCCACACGTGTAAGCACATTTTTGTAGTAGTAAAATTTTAAATATCAGTTCATTTATTTCATAAATGAATTTTTTGTTATTTTTATTAAAATTAAATACTTGAGGAGACCAATTATGAGGAACTGACCACTGGCTCCCATTCCGCTCACGATCACATACAACTGTTAATCAACTCGAAAATACTACTCAGTTACAAAAATGATACCTAATTATTTTCAAAAATAAAAGTTTTTAAACATTGTGTAGGGTATCATATGGTTGTCCACGCTCGATTCTGTTTTCGTATTTCCTTTATATAAACATTTTTGACGTATTTTCACTGCATCGATATTCCACAGTAAGTATTTTACCTAGTACGTATACTTAATTTATCTTCCAAAAATATCACTCATACGTGGTGTTAAGCAAAATAAAACGCTTAATGAGTAAATTGTGATTATTTATTTTGAAAAAATAAATATGTATTTATATTGAAATTGTTACTAATTTAATAATACAATTATTTTCAACATATTTTATCTCTAACATTGTACTTTCACCTATAACTTTTTCCTTTACCCAATTATAGTTTACGATTTTGTCTATTGTACTAAATGACTTGCTATAAAAGTAAAAATATTAAAATCTAAGTGTATTAGATTACATTATGTAATGATTCGAAAATATCTTAAAATCGACATATTCAGCTTAATACAAACTTATTCAAAATCATTCCCGAACTCATGTAAATTTTCCCCATTGTTATAGTCTATTGTATTGTATCAATGTATGAATATCCGACTTAAGTTATTATGTATTTAAGTATGTAAAATACCTTTAGATTTAATGTGTGTGTAAAAATGTTCATTGTATATACTTACATATGTTAACAATAGTACTTATAAGAAAATCTTAAGTATGGTTCATGTAATCAATATACATTTGTTACATAATGACCAATAACTTTTTAATCTTTAAATAACTAAATCACTTTTCTATTCAAGGTAAATAATGTGTAGGTTGTACGATGAAAGAAAAAGTCATTTTACATGAAAGCATGGCACAGTCGGATAGCATTAAAAAATCTTTAGGTTAGAGTTAAGTTGAAGGGAGCCTGTTTCCTACATCATATTTGAAGAAGTACGTGTAGGCCACTACATTACATGGAATATCTTAGAAAAGCCTTACATAGTGGTCTATGAAGGTATTAACATCTGATGTTCAGGAGTTCAAATTCCTAGAATATTCCGATTCCTGTTCCTGAGGCATGGAATACCTGGAATAATATCGCTCACAAGATATTTCGATAAAATTTAGACGAAAGTGTTACAGAATTTCACTGAACTTTCTACCTACTCCACGTTCCTTAAAAGCCGTTTGACCAAGCCGAGGAGACTTCTACTCTCGATAAGGTCGTCTCATAAAATTTCAGTGATTCTCTTCACTTTTTCATAACTTTAAAGAGGCTTATTCGATCAAAGAGTTCCCTTCCTCCATTTCCTTCTGATTATTCGCGAGTGGTCTGGTACCATATGATGCAATTCCTACCACTGAAAGTGAATTTGGTTAAGGCACTCTCAAAGATCAAAACGATCTTGGATTTAGCCCTAATTACCTTCTGGTGTTGGTAAATATCGCAGTAAAAACTTTCATTACCATGTAATGGGTTAAATGCTAAAATTTACTTACACAATAGCATTTTAAGTCATTATTTTAACACGGTGATGTCATTGGAGGCAAGTACTTACCACAAACGATTACCAGTAATTAGAAAAAGTAGTCATTGTAAATCGCATGAAAAAATGTATATAGCTTTTAATCTTCACTGCCAAGATGACTAATGAATTGGAAACTATTTATATAACACATTATTAGTAAGACCTTATTAGACTACTTCTATGTAATCCAGGCGATATGTAGTAGTCATTGAAAGGTATGTTGTTAAGTAAGTAATTACAATTGAAAGCCATTACCCGGTTTTTGCTAGGTTTGTTAACCTCTATATAACACATTATTAGTAAGACCTTATTACACTACTTCTATCTAATCCAGACGATATGTAGTAGTCATTGAAAAGTATGTTGTTAAGTAATTACAATTGAAAGCTATAACCCGGTTCTTGCTAGGTATGTTAACCTCTGATATTGGCATATTTATTACAATCTAACTCCCGCCTTAAAGCTAGTTTATTGATTAGCTTGACGGTAGTATATTTCTGGGTTTTCAATGTAAATTTCTAGGGCCTTCTTTGTCTTATATAGTTATTCCTTACCAGACTCATTCTAAGTAATACATGCGGTGTGTAGTAGTCACTAATAATTAAGTTACTGAGTAAGTACAAGACATTGGCATGCTTTTGCTGGGTAAGACCTATCTAAGGATAAGTGTGCCACAGATATCTAATTAAATAAACAGATACCGTAACCTTATCACTTAAACTTTCTTTTCACATTCTTCGTACAAAAAAAAAAAAAAAAAAAGACAAAAAAAAAAAAACAATATCATATCAATTTTCCTAAATGTTTTTGTTCAATTTTTTTGTCTGCGTTTGCCAAACATGTTTTTTCTTGTAATTGTTTTTTTGTTAACATTGATAGATATAGAGCAAAACAATCTGAACAATAAAATTGATATCAAAGCAGCAACCTTCGAAAACATATATTATTTACATCAATTTCACTTTTCTATTCCTCTGTAGTAAGTTTTATTTATTTTATGTTTTTTTGCCAAGACATTCCTATTTATCATGGTTCGTTAAAAAATGGAGATGAATGTATGATATTGAAGTGAATGATAATGGCTAAATTTGTTGAATGAAATGTGCAGACTATTGAATGATAGATTTAACTATACATATGTCTGTATATAGATTTTATAATAAATTTTATACCCTATAGCCATAGATCTGCTCTGATTTTACTTTCACCTACATATAAAAATATTAAAATTTTTAATAAAATACGTAAACTTACTGTTTTGCCTTGCAAATCGTTGACGCGACAGTGCAGGTAAACATTTGCTCCCAGTTGTGTGCTTACATTAACCGTCGTAAATGGATCGGCAAAAAAGGGGAAGGGTTCATGTGTAGTAGTCTCCGTTATTTCTAGTTCTTCATCCTCTGGTGTGTCTGTAAAAGGTGACGAAAATTCTTGCCAAAAGTTTTTCGGAAATGTATCAAAAGGATCACCAGCCCGTGGTCGTTTTACTGTAAAGGTATAAAAACCAATATGAATAAAGTACATTAGTGGTGTCCAAAAAAAAAAAAAAAAAAAAACATTTTGTTAAGATTGGACAGTCTATAGGCAAAACAATAGATTACACTATAGGCTAGACTATAGACTCGCCTGTGGACTAACTATAGTTTATACTATAGGCTAGACCATAGACTAGAATAGACTATATACTATAAAATAGATTAGAATATAGACTAGACTATAGACTAGACTATAGACTAGACTATAGACTAGACTATAGACTAGACTATAGACTAGACTATAGACTAGACTATAGACTAGACTAGACATAGACTAGACTATAGACTAGACTAGACTATTAGACCTAGACTATAGACTAGACTATAGACTAGACTATAGACTATAGGACTATAGACTAGACTATAGACTAAACTATAGACTATGACTATAGACTAGACTATAGACTAGACTATAGACTTGACTATAGACTAGACTATAGACTAGACTATAGACTTGACCTATAGACTATGACTGACTAGACTAGACTATAGACTAGACTATAGACTAGGACTATAGACTAGACTATAGACTAGACTATAGACTAGGACTATAGACTAGACTATAGACTAGACTATAGACTAGGACTATAGACTAGACTATAGACTAGACTATAGACTAGACTATAGACCTAGACTATAGACTAGGAATATAGACTAGACATAGACTGACTATAGACTAAGACTATAGACAGACTATAGACTTAGACTATAGACTAGACTATAGGACTGACTATAGACTATGACTATAGACTAGACTATAGACTAGACTATAGACTAGACTATAGACTAGACTATAGACTAGACTATAGACTAGACTATAGACTAGACTATAGACTAGACTATAGACTAGACTATAGACTAGACTATAGACTAGACTATAGACTAGACTATAGACTAGACTATAGACTAGACTATAGACTAGACTATAGACTAGACTATAGACTAGACTAGATATAGACTATAGACTAGACTATAGACTAGACTATAGACTAGACTATAGACTAGACTATAGACTAGACTATAGACTAGACTATAGACTAGACTATAGACTAGACTATAGACTAGACTATAGACTAGACTATAGACTAGACTATAGACTAGACTATAGACTAGACTATAGACTAGACTATAGACTAGACTATAGACTAGACTATAGACTAGACTATAGACTAGACTATAGACTAGACTATAGACTAGACTATAGACTAGACTATAGACTAGACTATAGACTAGACTATAGACTAGACTATAGACTAGACTATAGACTATACTATAGACTAGACTATAGACTAGACTATAGCTATAGACTAGACTATAGACTAGACTATAGACTAGACTATAGACTAGACTATAGACTAGACTATAGACTAGACTATAGACTAGACTATAGACTATAGACTAGACTATAGACTAGACTATAGACTATAGACTAGACTATTAGACTAGACTATAGACTAGACTATAGACTAGACTATAGACTAGACAATAGACTAGACTATAGACTAGACTATAGACTAGACTATAGACTAGACTATAGACTAGACTATAGACTATAGAATCTGATAAACTGAATAGTTTTTAAAACTGTACTTTTTGACTTTCATTGTTTAATTAAAATTTATTAACTCATTCTGAAAGCTATTTGAAAAATAATTTAAGTTATTCATCAATCCATACAATTGTCTTATGTAAATATGCATGGCAACATGCAAATAAACAAACAATTTAGTTTGTGAATATGTATTGTTAAATTGTTTATACTTACATGGTGCTGAACAGGATACAAAATGCTGGATTGCTGAATAAACAATGGCAAATATCCAAATTGTTTTTGATTCCATATCTAAATTAGAACAGAGAGAAAGAGACAGTTATAGAATTGTTGATTTTATATTAATATAACTAAGTTTATAATGTATGCATTGTTTAAATAATTGGAACAATTTAATTAATTAATATGTACACAATTTGTGGAAAGGAATAAAGTTTACCTAAAAACACTTCAACACAGATACAGAGTAGACGAGGCATATTTCTTAGCAAACATAAAGTTTGATATTTGAGAAATTAATTATTTAATCTATTTGACACTGTAATGTTTATTAAGTTTAAAATGGTGAGCATATGATTGTAATCAAAAATTACTAAAATGATTGTACTCAGGGTAACCCAAAGGATTATTGTCCTCAGTATTAATTTTTGAAAAGTTTACTAATTTCGAAAAATCCGTCTAAACTTTATATTAACAAATTCAAATTACAAAATTATTCTGCCTTTTCAACCAACCCTCTTATCTTAACGGAAACTTTAAAATATGATGTCCATCTGTCTGTACATTGAAAATTATTTTCATGTCCATCTTGTTTTTGCAGAACAATCAACCAATAAACCACTGTTGTTTCCAATAATTATACCCTACACCACTTTAGTGGGGAGGGTATATTGGATTTGTGCTGATGTTTGTAACATACAAAAATATTCGTCCTAGACCCACCTTAAAGTATACCAATCGGCTTAGAATCGTTTTCTGAGTCGATTAAGCTATGTCCGTCCGTCCGTCTGGCTGGCTGTCCATGTAAACCTTGTGCGCAAGTTACAGGTCGCAATTTTCAAGATAATTGGATGAAATTTGGCACGCACGTTTTATTTGACCCAAGGACGAAGCCTATTGAAAATGGTTAAAATCGGTCCATTATTTCACCTAGCCCCCATAGAACAGAACCCCCCGAAAAGGGCTTCTGAGCTCATAATTATGTCAAATATACAGATATATCGATAAAATACGGCACAACTAAGTTTTATAGAAATCTTGATGACCCTGCCAAATTTCATAAAGATCGGGCCCCATTTGACCCTAGCTCCCATACAAAGTCCCCTTCAGAAAATTACTTGAATGTCCCAAATTAACTTATAAACACAAATATCGCGATAAAATTCAGCACAATAAAATATTATGTAAATATAAATATATTCACAAAATTTTATCGGGCTTGGTCCATATTTGCCCCTAGCCCCCATATAAAGCCTCTTTCAGAAAATTAGTTTTTTATCCATAAATTGCTTAAATGTATCGGAACAAGGGAATATTGAAGATAAATGCTTTATTATGAAAAATAAATCACATTTAATATTCATAACTGGTGTAGGGTATCATATGGTCGGCCACGCCCGACTATACTTTCTTACTTGTTTTTTTTTTTGCAAAATTTTGTTATTTCTAGTTTTGTTGTTATCTCTTATTGTGTCTTGACAATTGATTGAAATTTATGGCAAATACTTGGTTTATATTTATTTCTTTTATTAAATTGTTTATACATGATTTTATGGTTAAAACTTAATTTAAATGAAATTTTTGTTCATTTTATTTTAAAAGGCATTTCAAAGATGTTTTAATAATGTACATATATGTACAATGTATATTACAAAAATGTTATACAACACAATAAATTGTTATCGATTAATTGGTTTTCTGATGTATACTTGTGTTTAAAAAGAGATTAATAAATGTTAAGTATAATAAAGAAATTTTAATGATTTAAACCAAATTTTTGACACAAATAATCAAATAACGTATTTGTAATGTGTCATAAAATAAGGAATTTGTATATTCGGTTAATTAACAAAACTATGAAATATTTTAAGTAGTTAGTTAGTTAGTTAGTTTGAAAGGAGGTTGTATATTACATAAAACCCGAAGAAATACACCTAGGTCTCCTTTGGGGCCATAGAGCAATTTTTTTCCTACTTAATGTCGAGTGCTTTTCGTGAACAGCTACCTTGTCGTCCTTTCAATCACTCTTCTGTAACGACTTACCACCGCTCCATTATACACGCGCTTTGCTCAAGTACTTGAGCTATTATAATATTTGCATATTGTTGCCCCGTTGCTGTCCGCTTGAAATACGGTAGGAAGCTTTACGTTCCTATAAAAGTTTCTTATATCGAATTTAATAAATGTACACCTATTTTTCAGCCACCAATGATCCTTAAAGTAATTTTCTAAAAGGGACCCTATATGCGGGTATGGTCAATTATAGACAGATCCTTAACAAATTTGGTAGAGAAATTGAAGGGACCTTATATGTGTTTATTCGTATTTTTAAGCCAGTAGTGAACGTCTTATAGATCGATCTACAAAAAATTTGGTAGAGAGATTTTGGCTCCTAAAGAATTTACATATGTCATACTCGTACTTATTAAACAGAATTTTGGTAGGAAATTAAAGTGATCACAGATATTCATTGTTTTTGCTCTAGGGCCTTCCCAAAAAATGGACTTTTAAGTTTTGACTCAAAAAATCGAATTTTGGTAGGAACACATATTTCATTTAAAGTGAACACATATTTTCATTGTTTTTGCTCTAGTGCCTTCCCTTTAGCCAGAAAATGGACTTTTAAGTTTTCACTCAAAAAATCAAATTTTGCAAGAAAATTAAAGTGATCACAGATTTTCATTGTTTTTGCTCTAGCGCCTTCCCTTTAGCTAGAAAATGGACTTTTAAGTTTTCACTCAAAAAATCAAATTTTCTTAGGAAATTAAAGTGATCACAGATTTTCATTGTTTTTGCTCTAGCGCCTTCCCTTTAGCCAGAAAATGGACTTTTAAGTTTTGACTCAAAAAATCGAATTTTGGTAGGAAATTAAAGTGATCACAGATTTTCATTGTTTTTGCTCTAGCGCCTTCCCTTTAGCCAGAAAATGGACTTTTAAGTTTTCACTCAAAAAATCGAATTTTCTTAAGAAATTAAAATGATCACAGATTTTCATTGTTTTTGCTCTAGCGCCTTCCATTTAGTCAGAAAATTGACCTTAAAGTTTTCACTCAAAAAATCGAATTTTCTTAGGAAATTAAAGTGATCACAGATTTTCATTGCTTTTGCTCTAGCGCCTTCCCTTTAGCCAGAAAATAGACTTTTAAGTTTTCACTCAAAAAATCGAATTTTCGTAGGAAATTAAAGTGATCACAGATTTTCATTGTTTCTGCTCTAGGGCCTTCCCTTTAGTCAGAAAATTTACTTTTAAATTTTGAACCAAAAAAGTGAATTTTGGTAGGAAATTTAAGTGAATACAGATTTTCATTGTTTTTGCTCTAGCGCCTTCCGTTTAGCCAAAAAATGGACTTTTAAGTTTTGACTCAAAATATCAAATTTTGCTATAAAATTAAAGTGATCACAGATTTTCACTGTTCTTTAGCCAGAAAATGGACTTTTAAGTTTTGACTCAAAATATTAAATTTTGCTACAAACTTAAAGTGATCACAGATTTTCATTGTTTTTGCTCTAGCGCCTTCCCTTTAGCCAGAAAAAGGACTTTTAAGTTTTGACTCAAACAATTTTGTTAGGAAATTAAAGCGATCGCAGATTTTCATTGTTTTTGCTCTAACGCCTTCCCTTTAGCCAGAAAATGGACTTTTAAGTTTTGACTCAAAATATCAAATTTTGCTATAAAATTAAAGTGATCACAGATTTTCATTGTTTGTGTTCTAGCGCCTTCCCTTTAGCCAGAAAATGGACTTTTAAGTTTTGACTCAAAATATCAAATTTTGCTATAAAATTAAAGTGATCACAGATTTTCATTGTTTGTGTTCTAGCGCCTTCCCTTTAGCCAGAAAATGGACTTTTAAGTTTTGACTCAAAATATCAAATTTTACCATAAAATTAAAGTGATCACAGATTTTCATTGTTTGTGTTCTAGCGCCTTCCCTTTAGCCAGAAAATGGACTTTTAAGTTTTGACTCAAAATATCAAATTTTACCATAAAATTAAAGTGATCACAGATTTTCATTGTTTTTGCTCTAGCGCCTTCCCTTTAGCCAGAAAATGGACTTATAAGTTTTGAGTCAAAATATCAAATTTTGGTAGGAAATTAAAGTGATCACAGATTTTCATTGTTTTTGCTCTAGCGCCTTCCCTTTAGCCAGAAAAAGGACTTATAAGTTTTGACTCAAACAATTTTGTTAGGAAAGTAAAGCGATCGCAGATTTTCATTGTTTTTGCTCTAACGCCTTCCCTTTAGCCAGAAAATGGACTTTTAAGTTTTGACTCAAAAAATCGAATTTTGTTAGGAAATTAAAGCGATCGCAGATTTTCATTGTTTTTGCTCTAACGCCTTCCCTTTAGCCAGAAAATGGACTTTTAAGTTTTCACTCAAAAAATCGAATTTTCGTAGGAAATTAAAGTGATCACAGATTTTCATTGTTTTTGCTCTAGCGCCTTCTCTTTAGCTAGAAAATGGACTTTTAAGTTTTGACTCAAAAAATCGAATTTTGGTAGGAAATTAAAGTGATCACAGATTTTCATTGTTTTTGCTCTAGCGCCTTCCCTTTAGCCAGAAAATGGACTTTTAAGTTTTGACTCAAAATATCAAATTTTGCTATAAAATTAAAGTGATCACAGATTTTCATTGTTTGTGTTCTAGCGCCTTCCCTTTAGCCAGAAAATGGACTTTTAAGTTTTGACTATCAAATTTTGCTATAAAATTAAAGTGATCACAGATTTTCATTGTTTTTGCTCTAGCGCCTTCCCTTTAGCCAGAAAATGGACTTATAAGTTTTGAGTCAAAATATCAAATTTTGCCAGAAAATTAAAGTGATTACAGATTTTCATTGTTTTTGCTCTAGCGCCTTCCCTTTAGCCAGAAAATGGACTTTTAAGTTTTGACTCAAAATATCAAATTTTGTTTTTGCTCTAGCGCCTTCCCTTTAGCCAGAAAATGGACTTTTAAGTTTTGACTCAAAATATCAAATTTTGCCAGAAAATTAAAGGGATTACAGATTTTCATTGTTTTTGCTCTAGCGCCTTCCCTTTAGCCAGATAATGGACTTTTAAGTTTTGACTCAAAATATCAAATTTTGCTATAAAATTAAAGTGATTACAGATTTTCATTGTTTTTGTTCTAGCGCCTTCCCTTTAGCCAGAAAATGGACTTTTAAGTTTTGACTCAAAATATCAAATTTTGGTAGGAAATTAAACTGATCACAGATATTTATTGTTTTTGCTCTAGTGCCTTCTATTTAGCCATAAGTGGACTTTTAAGTTTTCATTCAAAATATCAAATTTTGGTATGAAATCAAAGTGATCGCAGATTTTAATTGTTTTTTCTCTAGGGCCTTCCCTTTAGCCAAAAAATGTTAGTTAGTTAGTTAGTTAGTTAGTTAGTTAGTTAGTTAGTTAGTTAGTTAGTTAGTTAGTTAGTTAGTTAGTTAGTTAGTTAGTTAGTTAGTTAGTTAGTTTAGTTAGTTAGTTAGTTAGTTAGTTAGTTAGTTAGTTAGTTAGTTAGTTAGTTAGTTAGTTAGTTAGTTAGTTAGTTAGTTAGTTAGTTAGTTAGTTAGTTAGTTAGTTAGTTAGTTAGTTAGTTAGTTAGTTAGTTAGTTAGTTAGTTAGTTAGTTAGTTAGTTAGTTAGTTAGTTAGTTAGTTAGTTAGTTAGTTAGTTAGTTAGTTAGTTAGTTAGTTAGTTAGTTAGTTAGTTAGTTAGTTAGTTAGTTAGTTAGTTAGTTAGTTAGTTAGTTAGTTAGTAGTTAGTTAGTTAGTTAGTTAGTTAGTTAGTTAGTTAGTTAGTTAGTTAGTTAGTTAGTAGTTAGTAGTTAGTTAGTTAGTTAGTTAGTTAGTTAGTTAGTTAGTTAGTTAGTTAGTTAGTTAGTTAGTTGGTTGGTTGGTTGGTTGGTTGGTTGGTTAGTTTGGTTATGACATCTGTTAAAAGTGAACACATAAATGCCAAAAACACAGTTGTTGCACCATTCTTTAAATATGTTTTTCCAGCTTCAATGATATTAAACATAAATAAGTAAATAACAAAAAGGCTCTGAAATTTTTATAAGGACATGTTTTCTTTTTTATAAATTAAACCTTAATAAAACGCCAATATGATGTGTATGACAAACGATGAAATGGTTCTTATTTTCGTATCCAGTGTGGGGTTACATGTGTAAGTTATGACGTTAATAAAATTGTTGTAATAAAACTTTCCAATAAGAGGGTTTTCTTTCCTTTAAGAACATCATATATATTTGCCAAATCAAGGGGCTACATTCAATACCCGGTATCTTTCATTTCATGAAAATGTAATTTGTATGAAAAAATTTTCAGCAATATAATCCAACATCTGTAACTTGGAGGTAAGAACAAATTATAAAACGAATGTTTGAGCATACAACTTGTACATTCTATACAATTGAACTCCGTCTAATGTGTAAATATTTTATTAGTTCTTTTCAAAAATAAATTTTCAATAAAACCATAAAGGACATTTAGTTCATTACTTCTATCATCATTTTAAAGCTTTTCGTGTAAATACTTATAGCACATAAAAATATATAGATGTATTTGATAAATAATAAAAGTACGTATAAGTATTTATATACATACATAAACAATTCTATGAATGGGCATATACAAATGTGGTTATTTTGTCTGCATACTTAATATACGAGTAAATATGTAAAAAGTTGTGAAAATACATAAATATACATATATTTTTAATATAATGTATGTTTATTTGCTTCTTTATAAGTATAAACAACAATATTTTTTTAAATAAATTTGAAAAATAAATAAATTTATGTAAATGTGTATATTTGTTATAAAATTATGCACATCCATACTATAGTGTATGTGTGTATTTACACACATTCTTATTCACACCAACTCTTCAGCTATCAAATAAAATGGGTTCAAAAACATAGAATGTTATTGATAAATAAAAATTTTAATGTGAAAGAAAATACAAATACATAGATATACAACAAAGAATGTACAGACAAGCATGTAATACCACATGTTAAAGAAATTAAATTATAGATCGATCTTCATGAAACTTAGTACAAAGAAATGAGTAAATTTATTCAATTCGATTTGATCTACCAAATTTTATTATCTTTACAAAACTTTTATATTTAACAACATATTTGAAAGATTTTCTAAAATTACATTAATTTGTTTTGGCACTCACTGTTATTACACTTATTCAAACTGTAAAGACGTACACATGTGTAAATGAAGAATATATGTATGTATTTTTAATATTTACTTGAATATAGATGGATGCTTGTGTAGTTAAGTGAATGATTGAATGAATGTATGTATGTAAGTGTTTATTATTGCTTTCTTACGATGTAATTTTTTTTATTTCTTCTCTTGTTACACAGTTTTTGTATTTAGAATTTATTTACTGTTTGCTGCAATATGTCAAACGAAAAGAATACGTCCTTAACATACAAATACTTTTGCACTTGATAGGCAAAACATTCATCACTATCACACGCATACTTACATGTAAAGCTATAAATACTATACATACATACATGTGAGTGTATGCAAACTAAAAATACAAATATCAATATCCTTAAACAAGAAAAGGGGAAAATAATATGTACATATGTATGAATGTGAATAAAGTAAGATGATATTTGCAATTTGTATTTAATACGAAAGTTTGATTTATTTAAGTAACTACATACAATAAAGTTAAATTGTAAATTTAACTTAAAGAGAATTTTAAAGTTGCCTAATTGATATATTTTATATAAATAATATTAATCTAAAAAAGTAGCATATCGACACTATAATTCAAAAAGTGTTAACTCAAACAAGTCTCAGTTACAAAAGTAAATAATTTGTTCCCAAATTTATATCAGACTTGGAGAATGAATAAAGGAATTATCTAACATCAAAAACTCACGTTGAATATTTTGTAATAATTTTATTTATTTCTATTAATTATTTCTATTATTAATTTTGTGTGAGTTTCATATGAAGGTATGTGTCGTATGATTATTATGTAATAAATTAAGTTTAAAAATACTTATACGTATAGTAGTTCACTGACAGATTTGGTATTTTTAAACTCTTTGTTGTACATGCATACATATGTATATTGATGTTGTTATTCCGTTAGTAACACATCAAAAATTAGTCATAGACCCATATCTAGTCCGGTCTGTGAATAAAAGTAAACAGGGGTTTGTGAGTCAGTTGATCTAATCCCATTTTTAAATCCTTCACCTTCGTGAGTATGTATACACGTATATAGTTTGTCATTCCGCTTCAAACAGAACAAGAACAATACGTTGCATATGATGCTGTGTGTTGTCATTATTTTGTAATTTACAAAATCAGAGATGGAAAACTGAATTAGGAAAAAATTAGAAAAAAATTTAAAAACTAAATATGGTAATGGGGTGCTATTTGTTACTTTGGCATCAAGGACTATTTTTTGGCACGTTTTCATTCTTTAACTACTAGTTTAAAGTTTTCTATAGTATTAAACCTAGAAACATGAAATTAGGGATGAAAAGACCGGAGTAAATGAAAACCTATAAAACATATAAAAGGGGACTTATTGGTAATTTTTCTTTCTCAAAATGGTATTTTTTTGATTTTCCTATAACATTGATAGCAGAAACATTAAATTAAGCATAAAGAGTACGGAGTAAATAAAAACCTCTAGAGTAAATGAGAACCTATATGGTACTTTTTCATTTTTCAAAAGTTAATTTTTGCACTTTCTATGTATAATATAGAACTGAGAAACATAAAATTAAACATTCAGGGTTCTAAGTTAATGAAAATTTACAGGAGAAATCTTTTGGTATTTGTTTCGCTGATTAATTGGTACTTTTTATACCTTCCATTGCCATCAATGGTGGTAGAAGGTATATATATTTTTGTCATTCCCTATGTAACACTAATTATCTGGAAGACAACAAAGTATATGCGTATATTATAGGATCTTATGAAATTCTGAGTCGATTTAGCAATGTCCGTGCATCCGTCCGTCTGTCTGTATGTACAAAATATTCTCACATTAAAACGAAGCAACAAAAATTAACTAAATTCACTCAAAATATTCATCATTATCCTAGGGAGTTTGTTATTGAAAATGAGCAAAATTGGTTTACATTCGTGTTTCCCAGTTTGGGCCGACCAAAGATTTAAAGCTTCGGTGACATTTTTGCAAAAAAATTATCACTTTCTCAAGCTCATATCGTTCGGAATTTTGATTTACTCTCTGAGGCAAAGTTGTAGCTCTTGTTATAAAGAACAAAAATTGTGAACATATAAAATCAAAAAACTTCATCTTCATTTGTTTCACTTCAAGTGAAAAGTTTTACATTGTGAAATTCCACTGATTTTATTAACGACACCTGTACGTATACGTGTTAATGATTTATTGATATTACAAATATCAAGTATACGCAAATAAGTTCAACTTATATAAAAAAGTTTTTTTGCAATTTTGATCTTGTAGTTAAAGTTATATGTTCACAATTTGTGTTCTTTACGACAAGAGCTACAACCTTGGCTCAGAGAGTAAATCAAAATTCCAAACGGTTTGCAAGATATGAGGCTGAGAAAATGACACCAAAGTCCCAAATCTTTGGGGGCCCATAAAGGAGAGTGCACGACTTTGGGCAAAATTGGGAGACAGGGGTCTTTTTTTGTCTTTTATCACGTAGTGGTGTCCGAGTATGGTTAAACTTCTTCGTGTAATTTACCATTTAATAAAATTGACAGGAAATCAGTGTATTGTAATATGAAATAAAATTAAACAAAAATTGTTCTAAGGAATTAATCTTTATTAGAAATTCTGTAGAGTTATATCTATAAATATTAAAAGTCCCAATTAAAGGCCCTTTTTGTATAGATATATGATAATACAATTCAATGTTAATAAAATAAAAATTTAAGTAAAATTTTTGTTTACTGGGTTGTATATGTACCTACATAACCCATACATATGTACGATAAACTCGTTTATAATAAAATATGAATTCTTTAACCTAAATTTAGGGCAACGAGTCTATATGCAATCTACACACACACACATACATTTATTATACATATATATGTATTTATTTGAGTCTATCAAAATTTTCACAAGTATGTTGACGTGAGTACGTGTGTGAAAGTACTTGTGTTTATGTTGTATATTTAAGTATGTATTGGAATTACTTACTTATCGTGTAAATAAACAGTTTCTTTAGGTTAAAACCCCGAAAGGGCACAACATTAAAAAAAAAAAAATAGCAAAAATAACATAAAAAGCTTAACAAAGAAGGGAAACAATTTTTAAGATTTGACAAAGAGGGGTGACTTTTTTTCTTAGAAATAAGATGAAAACAAACAGCAACAAAATGCCTTATTTAAAAATTTACCCACCATTTCATACTATTTGCAATTTGCGTATTTTTAAATAAAGAGCAGTAAAAAAATAAGGAAAAAAAAGACGGGTGAAAACAAAAACTTTTTTTACAACAATAAAGAAACTCGTAAAAAAGAAAAGTTGTGATTTAAAATGAGTGGCAAGTGAAAGAAAAGAAAGTAAAAAAAAATCAAGAATTTAAGCATACATGTCGTTAAATTTTATACAGTGACAGACAAAATTGTTTTGTAATATTTCTATTGTTTCCTTACAGGATTTAATCAAGGCAATCAAGCTTTATCTGTTCGTCTGTCTGTATGCTGATAGAGTTCAACTATTGTCTGTTAATAGGATTAAGTATCCATTTCTGCAATTTTTCTTCAAACTATTTTGAACAACACTGCACTTACATCTCAAGTGGGTAAACGAAACCCATCTAAGCATTAAAAAAAAGAAATATAAAATAGTACTACAAAAAAGACGAAAGACTCTTTTTTCTGTAGTAAACAAATATAACGAGAGAAATAAACAAGCAAGAACGAAAAAAAAACTGACACAGTGGTAGGCAATTTGTCATTAGATCCCAGGAGTCGCATTCAGAACGTCATCGTCAATGTTTAAGATTTGAGTTAAAAAACACCACCATTACTTGTTTGTCCCTATTCAAATTGTAGCATGTCTATACTTCATAGTACTGCAATGGTCTGAGTTGTGCTACAACTCTAATACCAGTGGGACTTAAATTAGAAATGAGAATTTGTTAAGGTTTTATACGACACTTTTTATAACATCAATTGTCAAGTATAGAGAGCATATAAATGATTGCGCTATAAAAAGGTTTAATCTAATGATGGCTTCAAACATATTGAAGTTTTAACTTTAAAGACTTTGTTGGAATTTTAATAAATGTTATTGTCTTGTTTTCATACGATTTTGTAAGGCTTGTCGTAAAAGTGACGTTAGTTTTAAGAATGAAAAAAATTGTTAATGAAATGTGATTTCCGGTAAAAATAAAATCTCTAATAAAGTTTATTACTAAAATTTTATTCTAGATTTTATTTTTACCGGAAAGCACATTTCATTAACAATTTCCTTGAATTTACATAAATGTTACATGTTTATGTCTTTGTTATTTTTTGTGTTAAAATTTGATATGCAATTCGTTAAGTACATTAATATGCATCGATTGAGATGTATTTCTATATGAGATTCCTAAAAAAGCTGTTCCTCAGAATTTAACAAATTTTAAAATTCTTGTTAGATCCCTTGATGACTTTTTAAAAACTTGTTAACTATATTCTGTCCTTATCTTCATTCAAAATTTAACCAGTATTTCATCAAAAATTTCTAAATTTCCATTCAACATTTGTTTTTTTATCAAAGGTTTATAACTTTGATAGAAATACAAAAAATGTTTAATGAATAAGTCCTTTGAAGTATAAGAATAATATGCACATTTGTTTTACTTAATCCCCCACACGAAAAAGCTCGTTTCTCTAGAATATACTCTGTATATAGATATGCATACATATTTATACTTATCATACATAAATGCTCCCCTTTTAATGCCATTTTGACTCTTAAAATTTTACACTTAGCTACATGACTTGTCAATTTCCCCCAAACCAATTAAACAAATTTGTGTCTTATACTAATCAAATATTTTTGGGTGTCGCAATTAGTAGCGACAGTTGTGTGTCAAAAGTTAACAAGTAGGAAGGATGTTTTAGAAATCCTATACACAATTATTGAATAAATTAATCGGTGTTATCTGATTGGTAACACATACAAGAAATGAGGAATTTAAATTAAAATTTTTAATGAAATATTAAGGCTGTGGACATTTGTTAACCATTTACACACACACAGAGATAACGGTGATGATATTAAAGGCAAGTACCTTACCTGCTGTCTTACAGGTTAGTTAGTTTGTTAGTTAGTTAGTTAGTTAGTTAGTTAGTTCGTTAGTTAGTTAGTTAGTTAGTTAGTAGTTAGTTAGTTAGTTAGTAGTTAGTTAGTTAGTTAGTTAGTTAGTAGTTAGTTAGTTAGTAGTTAGTTAGTTAGTTAGTTAGTTAGTTAGTTAGTTAGTTAGTTAGTTAGTTAGTTAGTTAGTTAGTTAGTTAGTTAGTTAGTTAGTTAGTTAGTTAGTAGTTAGTTAGTAGTTAGTTAGTTAGTTAGTAGTTAGTTAGTAGTTAGGTAGTTTGTTAGTTTGTTAGTTGTTAGTTTCTAGTTAGTTAGTTTGTTAGTTTCTTAGTTAGTAGTTAGTTAGTTAGTTAGTTAGTTAGTAGTTAGTTAGTTAGTTAGTTAGTAGTTAGTTAGTTAGTTAGTAGTTAGTAGTTAGTAGTTATTTAGTTAGTTAGTAGTTAGTTAGTTAGTTAGTTAGTTAGTAGTTAGTTAGTTAGTTAGTTAGTAGTTAGTAGTTAGTTACTTAGTTAGTTAGTTAGTTAGTTAGTAGTTAGTTAGTTAGTTAGTTAGTTAGTTAGTTAGTTAGTTAGTACTTAGTTAGTTAGTTAGTTAGTTAGTTAGTAGTTAGTAGTTAGTTAGTTAGTTAGTTAGTAGTTAGTTAGTTAGTTAGTTAGTAGTTAGTAGTAGTTAGTTAGTTAGTTAGTAGTTAGTTAGGTAGTTAGTTAGTTAGTTAGTAGTAGTTAGTTAGTTAGTTAGTTAGTAGTTAGTTAGTTAGTAGTTAGTTAGTTAGTTAGTAGTAGTTAGTTAGTTAGTTAGTTAGTAGTTAGTTAGTTAGTAGTTAGTAGTTATAGTTAGTTAGTTAGTTAGTTAGTTAGTTAGTTAGTTAGTTAGTAGTTAGTTAGTTAGTTAGTTAGTTAGTTAGTAGAGTAGTTAGTTAGTTAGTAGTTAGTTAGTTAGTTAGTTAGTTAGTAGTTAGTTAGAGTTAGTTAGTTAGTAGTTAGTTAGTTTAGTTAGTAGTTAGTTAGTTGGTTAGTTAGTTAGTTAGTTAGTAGTTAGTTAGTTAGTTAGTTAGTAGTAGTTAGTTAGTAGTTAGTAGTTAGTTAGTTAGTAGTAGTTAGTTAGTTAGTTAGTAGTTAGTAGTTAGTTAGTTAGTTAGTAGTTAGTTAGTTTTAGTTAGTTAGTTAGTTAGTTAGTAGTAGTTAGTTAGTTAGTTAGTTAGTTAGTTAGTTAGTTAGTTAGTTAGTAGTTAGTTAGTTAGTTAGTTAGTTAGTTAGTTAGTTAGTTAGTTAGTTAGTTAGTTAGTTAGTTAGTTAGTTAGTTAGTTAGTTAGTTAGTTAGTTAGTAGTTAGTTAGTTAGTTAGTTAGTTAGTTAGTTAGTTAGTTAGTAGTTAGTTAGTTAGTTAGTTAGTTAGTTAGTAGTTAGTTAGTTAGTTAGTTAGTTAGTTAGTTAGTTAGTAGTTAGTTAGTTAGTAGTTAGTTAGTTAGTAGTTAGTTAGTTAGTAGTTAGTTAGTTAGTTAGTTAGTTAGTAGTTAGTTAGTTAGTTAGTTAGTTAGTTAGTTAGTTAGTTAGTTAGTTAGTTAGTTAGTTAGTTAGTAGTTAGTTAGTTAGTTAGTTAGTTAGTTAGCTAGTTAGTTAGTTAGTTAGTTAGTTAGTTAGTCATCAAAGTTAGTTCTGAATAAGTTCAAGTTATCACCATGCTTTTGCTGGGATAGTTAATATATAGAGAGTTTCAATAATTGGGCTTTAGAAAGTTTTAATAATTTTTCAGTTATTACTGGCACATTTTTAAATGACATTTTTTAAATATTTCTTAATTGTTAATAATTATTCAAGGTTTTAACCTACTGATCTAAATATATTACTTCTCAAACTCTTAAACTTATTCTTTTATATTCAAAAGAATCATTAACAATATTTAATATGTAGTTAAAATCAACTTCATCACAAATCATTTTCTCCTCCTTTCAGTTTTTGTACATTTCCCTTGTGTAACATTTATCAACTATTGCTGTAGGAAAAAGAAAATAACTAAAAATACAGCTGTAGGGTATGAAGAATTCGTCCCCTACGAATAGAAACTTGAAAGAAAAAATATAAAAACTCCTTGAACTCACTGCTTATATTTAAAAAATATTCTAACTTGTTTTTATTTATTTCTATATATTTTTTTTACTTCATGGAGGGAGTAGCATCCCTAGAGCATAATATAATTTATCCCCTTATAATTTAAGAATTTATAATTTTCGAAAACATGCGTATTAATAGAAATTCTTATAAAGATTGTGTTTTCTGCTCGTTTCCAGTGAAACGAGGCATATTTAAACCATGAATTGTTTTCGTTAAGAAATTAATTACAATGTCAATTAGGGTTTGCCAGAGTTTTGAATATAAATTAAATATGTATATATATGTAGTGGCTTTTGTACTGGAGCACAATTAGAAATTAATTTGAATAAACATAAATAAATTAACGAAACCTGGTGCGAATAAATGTTGCGTGGTAAATTATGTTGCAAGGATTTGTTTATTTATAAGATTAAATTTTCAACACAAGGAATTAGTGGGCTGTTTTTTTTCTTCCAGTATAGTAATTAAGTAATTGTCAATTTTTTTTTTTGGAATAAAAGAAATTTAATCAAGCTCCACTTAACTTTAAGTTGTTATTCCATATAACCTTAAGTTATAATTTGAATTTTAATAGATAGGAGAATCAAATTTGTGATAAATTGTGGTGAATTTAAATTAAGGTTGAATTAAATCAGTAATTTATAAAATCTTCCAAACTTTACAATGTCCGTTTAACTGCACCAACACAAAAACATGTTCATATGTATGTAGGGTCTATGAGGAAATGTGTCATATATTATTCCCAAAATGACAACCTATCAGCAAACACCCCAATTTTCTTGACGAAACGTTATAAAGGAAATTTTTGTTTTTCAACACCTAATATGAAGTCCTGTTGAGTCACGCAAACATAAATCAAAAAAACTATTCTTGGCAAAAAAGTGTTAAATTTTAAAACAAATAATGACAGGCAAGATCATAAAATAATATTGCATTCCGTCTTTACAAAAACAAAACTGCTTTGTAATCTTAAACTCATGCTTTCATCTTTTGAATAAAATGAACAATTTTACCACCTGTAGTCTAACTAAATATTTAATAATACTTCCTGGCTGGCTTATGGTAAATTGTTGTTTTTTTTTTTGAATCCTTTGACACCTTTTTATATTGAAGTATAATTTGAATTGAAATGTGGTTATGCAGCAAATAAGATTTGAATATGAATCAACGAAAAATATGAAAAGAAACAAAAACTAATGAAATATGTGTGTATGTATGTGTATTTGAAAGGAGAGAGGAGCAAGTTAGGAAAAAATAAATTCTATTTTTAATGCTGTGAAAATGCGAAATGATGAAAATGATGTTTGTATTAGGATTCTGTAAAGTATGTACATAATATTGGTACGTTTATAATATTGTACATAAAATAAGATAATTCAGATTACCCTTTTGTAAGACGTTTGATAGGTATGCATACTTTTATCGTAGTAGAGTTTTGGATAAACTAAGTAAGATATAAATTTATTTATCTTTAAGCGAAATCACTCCATTATCGGGCCTGTTGTGTGCTCCTTTTCATGAAAAAAATTGTTCACTGAATGTACTATTTTTCAATGTTCAGAAACTTAGTTTCCTGGCCGTAATTCCTGAGAATTTTCAAATCAGTTTTAGACAGGAATGTTATTTCCGCATTAACATCACTTACAAGATATTTGGATCTAACTTCGACGAAAGCCTGAGAGCGGTAAAGAAAGTGCTCCAGAGTTTTGTAATGGTCGTTTACAAACAAAAGTGTATTTTCTATTTGAATGCATAATAACCCACAACTACAAGCCTTTACTCTCTAAAAATTTCAAAACTTTTGCTCAGACTTTAAAAGTATCTCCCCCTAATATATTTGCTCTTACTAAATAAACAATAGTTACAGATATGTACCTCAATTGACTATACAACTGATTACTATTAATCCATTCATTACTAACAGTGAACATATTTAAAATATTAATTTTTCGATATAAACAACTATTTACCTATATATATTTAATACTTGTATCCGAATTTGCATGGTGAATGTATCCAAATACAAATATTAGGAAGAGTCTCGGCAATCATATCCACTCCACTGCATTCGTATCACTGGCAAGGAAATGATATACGCCAGCTAGTTAACTAAAATTTCCTTCTTTTGGTTCATGTAAGAGAGTTCAATTTATGGGAAAAACCTTCAGTGGCTGAAGTCTCGTGAGTAAAGGAAATTTTTGAGCTGCTTAGTTTATGGTTCAATTAGATGTTTTTGGTATTTAGAATTAAAAATCTATCAGCTTTATTAAATATTGCTTTTGTAAATAAAATGTAGCAGCTGACTTTGTTTTTGTAAGGTTCTCTTTTGTTTTTTATGTACGTAATAGTTGTATAGATAGTACAATTTTTAATTACTACTATCGGGTTCTTGTCTAGGATAAAAAGTACAAATCGCTTAAATGCAATATCATCCTTATTAAGTACTTTTTTATTATTACAGTGAGAATAGTACAAATACATAAATTGAAAATATTTAATAAATAATAAAAATATTTAATGAATTACTTTACCCAAACGTTTTATTAAGGATAAAATCATCGTGATCGTATGTTCTTGTTAGCGATTTTGTTACTAGGAAAATTTAAATATTTCTATATACGTATTATTAAATTACGTATTACTTGAAATTACATATTACATGGTGAGCATTCAAAAGCTAAATTTTGATAATTTCGGCTAAATCCTCATCAATCATAAATCAATAAATAAATCAATAAATAAATAAATAAATAAATAGATAAATAAATAAAATGATAAAAAGCGTGTTTTAAAAGGAAAGCTATGTCTAGTAAAATTAGATCTTCTTAGCGTAAAAGCAATATATAATTCTAGAAAAATTATAATAAAATTTTATTTAAATTGTAATTTAATGACTATAAATCAGCGACGAAAAATATTTATAAATTAAAACAATTCTAAGTACTCATAAATAACCAATAACCAGTTGTAACCAATTACTACGTATTTTACTACGTTTTGTTACAACAAGCCAAAATCGATACAACTCTAAAAGTTAACAAAATCAGAAGACACGAGGTTTGGCGTTAAGAATAAAACTTTTCTAGATTCTTTTTTAATTGAAACTCGAAGCATCCACATTAAATATATATTAAAGTTGAACAAAAAGTTTAAAAATTATAAAAAGTGCAAGTATATTAAATTTTGAAGAGTGATAAGTGCAGTAATTTCAATTGCTACGTCATATATACATTTTTATGGAAATCTATAGCAGGTATTATTCTTAATAAATTCTCCAAGATCTGATTAAACAGGAACTTCTTTAACTCTTAGGGAGCGAAGGGACATTTACTCCCTGCTAGGCCTATTTCTCTTACTCTGCCATTGAATTTCGGAATATAACTCTAGCCTAGATTGGGTAAACTAGGAAAAACTTGTGGGCTAAATCCCAACATCCTCTTACATCTCTAGTAAACGATTCCGAAGTTAAACACCATTTTCAATAGAGAATAAAGTACAACATCACGTGGACCTGCACCTTAAGATTAAATCAGCAATAACATAAAGTTTCAACATCAAAAGATCGCCGAATTTTGCATATACATTGCCAGTTAAAACTTTATTAATGGATTAATTCCAAATCTCAGTTTTTACTCACCTATCTAACTAAAATCGTATAAAACTATTCGGATTGTCTAATCTAAATCCTATTGCATTATATCAACTTGTCTACCACGGTGAAATTGTATAAATTATATAAATTTTGAATCCAAACTTTGGTTTCTTCTAACCTCAATTCGGATAGAACAACGCGAAGATATTATGTAACTAACTAAACACTGTTCTAATAACAATCAATCAACAATCAAATAAGAACACATTAATAATAATTATTACAAATATTTCTAACCTATATTAAATCTTTATAAGAAAACTACAAATAAATATAAATGTGGGAGAAATTTTAAATAAATTTTGCTTTATATGAATTTAAATACATAAATAATACAATTTTCCTACATATATATTTCCCTATACTATAATGCTAACCTAATATATTCAAAATTTTTAAGCCTAATATCACAAAATTTTACAAGAATTAAACCTAACCTTAAAATCTAAAGTTTAAATTCAACTAAATAATAAATAGTTATCTAAAATATGTCGAACTAACAAAAATTATCTAAATATCACAAACTTATTCTATTCCTAATCTAAAAAAATATCACAAATTTATCCTAATCTTAATATAAAAACATAAACAAGTAATTACTAATTTGGCAAACATAAGTATAATGCAAGATAATCTTTAATACCTATTCTCAACAACAACACCCACATCATCCTGTTCCGGTTGGAGGCCTTCACCAGTGCTGCATGATGCGGTAAGTTTGAACACAATTTTTATTCATTTCGTATCATATAATCTTGCATTTATAATTCAACATAAAGAGAAGCAACCACCATAAAGTTATGTAGTTATGTTGACAGAGAATGGTAAACGATTTCATCAAACTCTTTAATCTAATAATTGTTCCCTCTGTTAATTAACATTGCTCTGAAAAGTGTTAATTAACAGTGCTCTAAGAAGTTATTAAATAACATTGTTTTTAAAAGTGATGGATTAACATTGATCTTAAAAGTTATTGATGGTTGTTGCTTCTACTTATGTTATAATTTTTTCCAAACAATAATGTTAATGCTTTATTTTGATTAACCCGTTAAAACGCGCGTATTAGACTTTGTTGTTCTTATCTCTTTACCTTTTCATATAAATAAATATCTTACAAAGATGTTTAAAGAAAGTTTGTGATTTTTTTTTTTCACTATTCTCGGAATGTTACCAGATTTTTGTTAATATTTATATTTATATTTGTTTTGAGTATAATTGTTAATGTTAAGAAAGATTATGAATAAGTACCCAATATTTTTCTATTTAAAATTAAATTTGAATTAAATAAAACCAGTGTTAAATACTATGGATTTGTAAATTAAAGTAAAAGGGTGTTTTCTTACGGTAAAAAGGGAGAAATAGTGTAGGACTAATCTATTGTAATTTGTATTTGGGGTTTCAATAATAGTTGGCCTTTGAAACTATGGTAGGCGCGGGTTTTGAGGCTTATCCTCTCTGTTCCATCTGAGAGAGATGTAAAAATCGGATTGAAATTTGACACCATCGTAATTAGTAGTTATTTTCTTATAATGACTAGATAGGGGCACAAAATCTATTTATGTTCTAGTCATTCTGGACCTGACATCAAAATTCTAAAAATAGGGAGTCTAAAACAAAATACTTTGTAATGGATCTGATAACGTTTAGGTTAGGACCGAACCCCCCCCACACCGCTGAAAGCTAGCAATTCAAAGGCTCCCGTAGTCCTGTCCCTATTCGCTTATTTGCCATTTCAATTAAATGCGATTCTTTTCAGTTTCGTTTATAATTGAAATCAAAACGAGTGTTAATTCCTTTTAGCACTTTAACATGAAATTTTTACTCGTGAACATTACATAATTAATGGCGCCCAACGTGGGGCCGATAGGACTTCAAGTTTCTTCGGCTCTAAAACTTTTCCGGTTTTTTCTTTTTAATAAATTTCAATTTGAAGCTTAGCTTTCATTTAACATGTTAAATACAGATCTTTTTGGAGAATAATTCCTAGGATTTAGAAGGATTTTTACAACTATTTGAGGAGTAAAGTTTCGAATAAGTTGTCCGCTAAAGGTTTAGGGATCTTTTCGAAGAAAGGTTGGGTATTTACACATGCTAAATGTTAGTTCATGCACTATTATGCAATGAAAGGGAGTTGGGGTAAAAATTCTTAAAGCGAACTTAGCATTCGAAGAACATGTAGGATTTCGTATATTCTGCAACGTGCAATTATATGACCAATGTACTTTAAAGGATATGAGAACGAGAACAAATGTTATCCAGCTATTGCAAGAGCGATTTTTACTTAATTTTCTTCATTGTATAATACACCATAGCCCTGTTTTGTAATCCAGTGTCAAATTTTAGTCCTATAGCTTAGTCTTACGCTTTTCTTTTACTTTGCCCAAGGAAAACACCCAACTGTTTATTGATATTTTGTCTTGAAAAGTTTTCTTTTTCTGAAAAAGAGTTAAAACTGAAACTATTTATTTTTTGTTTTCAATACCCAAACATAATTTTTAAGTTTTTTTTTTTTTGTTTAAATATTTAAATCTCTTAAATTCAGTATTTAGTATTTCTTAAAGTAAATTTTTAATTTTAATGTTTGCAAGAGCTCTGCAGTTCTTTTATCTAGTTCTAATAATAGCAAATTTGGTTCACTTGATATTGATATCAGAAATGCTAAATTCTAAAAACCAACTTAGACTTGCTAAACATTTTTTTTTTTCATCTACATTTGCAAATCTTGAATATTAAAGGGTTAAATCACATTAGTGTATATACATATAAGAAATCACTCAAACTGATTTTATCGCTGAATTTATGAGACCATAAACTATAAAGTGATCTTGTTGTGTTATTTTTACAAGTTATCTATCCCGATATTTTTGAATTTGGAATCTAATGAACAAATGTCAGTTACGTTGATGTTTTAATTTTCTTCTTACATTGCTTAAAGAAAGCTTTGGAAATCAAACTGAAGAAAGCATTAAATATTAGTACGTTAAATAATCTGTTAAAAAAAAAAAGAGTGTTTAAACTAAAATCTTATTTCAGTTTTATTAGTTTCTAGCAGGGGTTATGCTAGACATTTAAAAACTACTAAAATCTCTATGTTGTAATTCAAAGTTACAATATTTTAACATTTGAAAAGAAAAGGAAAATTAAAAATTTATTTTTCGAATACTTTTAATTGTTTATTCTTATTAAAATTTATTAACTAAATCATTTTTTTAAACTCATGTTTGTATTTATATAATTCTATTTCGATTATTCTTCTCCGAATTAGTATTATGGTTTTTCTATAAAAAGATTGTCTTGACTCAATTTACACATTTCCTAACATCTTATTGAGATAATTTCCCTATTCTCTGTAGATAAGGCTTTTAAATAGTTTTTGCTTAAAGAAAACTTAATTTTGCTCGCAAACTACAGAATATTTGTAAATGATCAATAATTAACTATTATTTTAGAAGCTGATAGTTTTTTTTTTTTTTATTTTCTAAAAACTTATTCCAAAAACAAAATCTAACAAGTTGCCACTAGTTATACTACGTTAATCAATCATTGTGGAGCCAAATATCAATATCGAAGGAAATTTGTTTTAATTTTGTTCATTCATTTTCTTTCCTTTTTCCAAGTTTAATTTTGGAAAAACTTTTCGAAAAAATATCCACATTTTGGGAACTAATTGGTCTCGTTTCCATTTACATACCTATCAAATCTTTTAACATAGACAAATCTCAGATTTGATCATCTATAAAGAACACGGTCTTTGAAATTTTTTAATTATCTTCTTTTTATCTGAAAAATTGAGTGAATTTGTAGTCAAATAGTGAATAATTGATTGTGATGTTAAGTCTTACATTGTCGGAAATTTTAAATTTTGAAATATAATTTAGATTTAATTAAACACAATTAATTTCTTCTGCTAATTATTGTATACCATATAGAGTACATTTTCGAAAGAGAGTCTACAACTTTCGTGAATACTTTACTTTCATCAAATCTGCTTTGCTTTCAAGAAATAGTATTTTATCTCTGTAAGAATATTAGATACAATTCCTTCGTGTAGTTTGGTTACAATTTTTTAGAAATGTCGAACGAAAGAACAACACCTGAGGCAAGTTTACCTCCGCCACTTCCCTTAGCACCTCTGCAGATAGAGCCTTCAGTGTGTCATGTCTGTCACGAGACTATGGTTGAAGGTTCTGATTGCCTAATAATTCATATTTGCTCTCATGCCTTTCATAGGCATTGTATAGAGTCTCATTTGACTACAACCTCAGAATGTCCCGAATGTAGACGGACTTGCCAACTTTCTGAGCTTCGGAAACTGGTTATAGTTTCTCGAGCCACTCCTGCCATAAGAGCTGCTAAAACTAAACCCAGAGGTGCACTGTCAAAACACTACAATACTCGGCAATCACAAAGGCTTCTATTTCCTGAGGTAAACACTCAGAATGATGCGGGCATTTCAAATGTTCAAGATGCCAATGTAACTGTTTCGGAAACAATTCCCAATATGGTCAACGACAACGTTTCAAACTCTCCAATTCGAATTGCAAACCCTACACCACCCCTAGCAAATTCCAACCCTATTGATTATACTGAAATCAATCGACTAATTGAGGAAAATATAACAAGGTTATTAAGAAATTTAAATTTTGTCCCACCCACTGATAATGTTTTGCCAAATAATACCCGAAATAATGCCCAAAATTGCCAAAATAATAATTTCCCAAACAACACCAGTTTTAATGAACTTCCAAGACATCAAACTCGCTTTAGTGCTAACAATCCCTACAACCATTCTCCTATTGCTATCTCAAACTTAAGTAGTAGTTCGATGAATTCGGATAAGATTACCTCAGTTATTCAAAACTGGAATCTTAAATTTGATGGTTCGTCAACGGGATTGCACGTGGAGGAATTTTTATACCGCATAAGGTCCCTTACTAAAGAAAATTTCAACGGAGATTTCACCGTTATTTGCAAAAATTTGCATATTTTGCTTACGGGTAAGGCCAGGGACTGGTACTGGCGTTACCATAAGCAGGTTTCTTCAATCGAGTGGGATGAGTTTTGTGACGCAATTAGGTGCCAATACAAGGAGTATAAATCATCATTTGACATTAGGGAAGAGGTACGAAACCGTAAGCAAAAGGCTGGCGAAACATTCGATACCTTCTTCGAATCTATTTTGTCCATAATGGACCGGTTACCAACACCCATGTCTGACATGGAGTTAATAGAAATCTTAGCGAGAAATCTAAGGCCTGAAATTCGCCAAGATTTACTATACGTACCGATTCACTCTATTTCACATTTAAGAAAATTGGTGCAAATGCGCGAGCATTTCTTAAATGAGGAATCGGTACGTAGAAATAACTCCACTCGTAGTCAAAACCCAGCTATGACTCGTCGTTATATTTCTGAGATAGATTCTGCTGGCGATAACATCATTGATAACGATGAAGAGGAATGTTCCATTGACGCAATACATAACAACGAAACGGTTACCAAATGTTGGAATTGCGATGAAGTAGGGCATCATTGGCAAAACTGTTTGAAAGATCGAACTGTATTTTGCTATGGATGCGGCTTAAAAGGAATATATAAGCCCAATTGTACCAATTGTTTGTCTAGGAGGAATCTAAACTCAAAAAACTTCCGTCCTTCCGGTCCTCCAAAGGACAAAATCTAAGCCTCAATATTTCTGATGATACCAAATCCAATCCCAAATATGACTCTTTTTCTAATACCAAATGTGACAATTCTTTAAATACCAAACGCGATAATTCAACTAATACCGATTATGACAACTATATCCCTGATTTACCTAAACCCAATGGCTTCGAAAATAACAAAATTACTATTCTGAAACGTCCCGAAATATCAAGTAATTCCTTCAGTTCTGAAATTGATACGTCTAATATTATTTCTCCAAAACTCCCATATCATAAACGTTGGGAAGTGTACCTCCAAAAGCGAGATGAAATATTTAATGTGTCAACTCTATCCAAATCTTTACCTAAACGTTCAACTATTCGGCTTAGAAAATTCTACAAAATGAAGAAACTTTGTCGAAAGTTTCTTATTTCGGCCATAATTTCAAATCCTAAGGATTTAAGGTACTATGCCAAGGTAAAGTTTTTGAATTTTGAGGAACTAGGACTACTTGATACAGGGGCCAATGTTAGCTGTATAGGTTCTGATCTCGCGTTAGTTGACTTTACTAAATTTTCATGTTATACGAAATGTAAGTTCAATGTGAAAACTGCTGACGGCAAGTCACAACCTGTTTGTGGCTGGCTTGATGTCGAAATTTTCTTTCGAAACGAGTGTAAAGGAATTAAATTATTTGTGATACCATCAATATCACAAAGATTGATTCTTGGTATTGACTTCTGGAAGGAATTTGCACTGTTTCCAGATATTGTTGGGTCTGTAGACATTATTTCTTTTAATCAAAAGTCCAACTTGTCCTTATCCGATCTTTCTGTTCTCACAAAAAAGTCCGAAAGTTTGTCCGATAATAATGGTTCCTTCTTAAAAACTCCATTAGATGAAAATCTATATCCCTTATCCGAAAGCCAACGTCAACAGCTTAATGCTGTTATTAATCTCTTTCCGAACTTTGAAAAACAAGGGTTAGGGAGAACCAGTCTTATTAGACACTCGATTGATGTAGGTAATACTACACCAATCAAGTCACGGTTCTATCCAGTTTCTCCCGCGGTTGAGAGACTGATGTTTGGTGAACTTGATCGAATGTTGGCGCTAGGGGTGATTGAACCATCCACATCCCCCTGGAGTTCACCAATGCGTTTGGTTGTGAAACCAAACAAAGTCCGTTTATGCTTAGATGCTCGAAAGGTTAATTCAGTAACCAAAAAGGATGCTTATCCTTTACCAAATCTTGAGGGAATATTCGCAAGACTTCCACAGGCCAATATCATCACGAAACTAGATCTTAAAGATGCCTACTGGCAGATTGCCTTAGACGAAAAATCAAAACCTTTGACAGCGTTCACAGTTCCGGGAAGGCCACTCTACCAATTCGTAGTAATGCCTTTCGGACTGTGCAATGCTCCTCAAACCATGTCAAGACTTATGGATGAGATAATTCCTCCAGATTTACGGCATTCTGTCTTTGGGTATCTTGATGATCTAGTCATTGTTTCAGAAAATTTCACAGATCACATTGAAGTTTTAATTCGTATAGCATCACAATTTAGAAAAGCCAATTTGACGTTAAATATATCTAAATCCAAATTCTGCGTGACAAAAGTGAACTACTTAGGATACGTGATAGGACACGGTGGAATCACAACTGATCCCGAAAAAGTAACAGCAGTAAACAACTGGCCTGTTCCGAAGACGTTAAAGCAGGTTAGAGGATTTCTTGGATTGGCAGGGTGGTATAGACGCTTTATTGACAATTTTTCGTCAGTGGTATTTCCGATTACAGAAGTGTTATCGTCGAAAAAGGTCTTCAAATGGACACAGGAGGCTCAGGAAGCTTTCGAAAAAGTGAAAAAGTTACTCACCTCGGCTCCTGTGTTGACGAATCCAGATTTCAGCAAGAAATTCTTTCTTCACTGTGACGCCAGTGATTTCGGAATAGGCGCAGTTCTGGTGCAATTGGACGACCAAGGTGAAGAACGTCCAATTGCATACATGAGTAAGAAATTAAATTCAGCGCAACGAAATTACAGCGTCACAGAGAGAGAATGTCTTGCTGCAATGGAAGCAATTAAAAGATTCCGATGCTATTTGGAGATGCAGGAGTTCGAGGTGATAACGGATCACTCTAGCCTCCTGTGGCTCATGCGACAACAGGATTTGAGCGGAAGGTTGGCCAGGTGGGTCTTTAAGCTTCAAGCTTATAATTTCACTATTAGTCACCGAAAAGGCAAAGACCATGTAGTACCAGATGCTCTATCCCGAATCCCAAATAATGAAGTTGCTGCATTGGAAATAGTGGAACCGGAAATATGCTTGAATTCACCACATTTTGAAGATCCCGATTATATTGAACTAAAACAGAAAGTAACTAACCAACCTGAGAAATACCCTGACATTAAAATCATCGATAAATACATCTATTACCGTAATGAGCATTACACTGGCAACGAAGAGCAAGAACAGCTATGTTGGAAATTATGGGTTCCTTACAAGTTAAGAAAAGATACAATTTCGAAAGCCCACGACACACCAGTTACAGCCCATGGAGGAATGGCCAAAACGTTGGAGTTGTTAAGAAGACACTTTTTCTGGCCTGGATTGGTTCGTGATGTGCGGAATTATGTACGGGAATGTGACATATGTAAAACAACAAAGGCCCCTAACGTCGTAATGAAACCGCCAATGGGAAACTCTAACATATCCATCCGACCATTCCAGCGCCTTTATGTCGACATCCTTGGCCCCTATCCGCGTAGCAAATCCGGCTTCATTGGTCTTTTAATCGTTTTGGATCATTTAACAAAGTTTCACTGGTTGTGTCCATTACGAAAATTTACGTCAACAAACATTCAGGACTTCTTGAAAAAACATATTTTCCACGTATACGGTGTGCCAGAAGAAATTGTTAGTGATAATGGTAGCCAGTTTCGTGCCAACGACCTTAATGCCTTTTTAACATCATTCGGAATTACACATAGATACACCGCGCTTTACTCCCCCCAATCCAACGCCTCTGAACGTGTTAACCGGTCGCTTATTGCTGGTATACGAGCTTACTTAAAATCTGACCAACGCTTATGGGATGAACACCTAACAGAAATCAGTTGTGCCCAACGTAATTCCTATCACCAGTCTATTAAGTGTTCACCTTTCCACGCCTTATTTGGATTCGATATGATCACGCATGCAACCTCATATGAACTGTTGCGAAAACTTAACCTCCTAAATGAACCTACCGCTAAAGTTTCCCGAGATGACAGTCTTCAATTGATTCGGCATGATATACGAAAGTGTATCAAGAAAGCCCAAGAAACAAATCAACAACAATATAATCTCCGCACAAGACCTCAAAACTTTTCAGTGGGACAAGAAGTTTACCGAAGGAACTTCGCACAAAGTAGTGCTGAAAAGCATTTTAATGCAAAACTGTCACCTCTATTCCTTAAAGCCAGAATAAAAGAGAAAATTGGTAACAACTATTATGTACTAGAAGACCTACAAGGAAAGCCCATTGGAACTTATCATGGGAAAGACATACGAATTTAACGCCCTTTTTCCGACCAATTTTCTGACGTAAAACTATAAAATTGTTCGGTTTTGTAATGGTCGTTTACAAACAAAAGTGTATTTTCTATTTGAATGCATAATAACCCACAACTACAAGCCTTTACTCTCTAAAAATTTCAAAACTTTTGCTCAGACTTTAAAAGTATCTCCCCCTAATATATTTGCTCTTACTAAATAAACAATAGTTACAGATATGTACCTCAATTGACTATACAACTGATTACTATTAATCCATTCATTACTAACAGTGAACATATTTAAAATATTAATTTTTCGATATAAACAACTATTTACCTATATATATTTAATACTTGTATCCGAATTTGCATGGTGAATGTATCCAAATACAAATATTAGGAAGAGTCTCGGCAATCATATCCACTCCACTGCATTCGTATCACTGGCAAGGAAATGATATACGCCAGCTAGTTAACTAAAATTTCCTTCTTTTGGTTCATGTAAGAGAGTTCAATTTATGGGAAAAACCTTCAGTGGCTGAAGTCTCGTGAGTAAAGGAAATTTTTGAGCTGCTTAGTTTATGGTTCAATTAGATGTTTTTGGTATTTAGAATTAAAAATCTATCAGCTTTATTAAATATTGCTTTTGTAAATAAAATGTAGCAGCTGACTTTGTTTTTGTAAGGTTCTCTTTTGTTTTTTATGTACGTAATAGTTGTATAGATAGTACAATTTTTAATTACTACTATCGGGTTCTTGTCTAGGATAAAAAGTACAAATCGCTTAAATGCAATATCATCCTTATTAAGTACTTTTTTATTATTACAGTGAGAATAGTACAAATACATAAATTGAAAATATTTAATAAATAATAAAAATATTTAATGAATTACTTTACCCAAACGTTTTATTAAGGATAAAATCATCGTGATCGTATGTTCTTGTTAGCGATTTTGTTACTAGGAAAATTTAAATATTTCTATATACGTATTATTAAATTACGTATTACTTGAAATTACATATTACATGGTGAGCATTCAAAAGCTAAATTTTGATAATTTCGGCTAAATCCTCATCAATCATAAATCAATAAATAAATCAATAAATAAATAAATAAATAAATAAATAAATAAATAAATAAATAAATAGATAAATAAATAAAATGATAAAAAGCGTGTTTTAAAAGGAAAGCTATGTCTAGTAAAATTAGATCTTCTTAGCGTAAAAGCAATATATAATTCTAGAAAAATTATAATAAAATTTTATTTAAATTGTAATTTAATGACTATAAATCAGCGACGAAAAATATTTATAAATTAAAACAATTCTAAGTACTCATAAATAACCAATAACCAGTTGTAACCAATTACTACGTATTTTACTACGTTTTGTTACAACAAGCCAAAATCGATACAACTCTAAAAGTTAACAAAATCAGAAGACACGAGGTTTGGCGTTAAGAATAAAACTTTTCTAGATTCTTTTTAATTGAAACTCGAAGCATCCACATTAAATATATATTAAAGTTGAACAAAAAGTTTAAAAATTATAAAAAGTGCAAGTATATTAAATTTTGAAGAGTGATAAGTGCAGTAATTTCAATTGCTACGTCATATATACATTTTTATGGAAATCTATAGCAGGTATTATTCTTAATAAATTCTCCAAGATCTGATTAAACAGGAACTTCTTTAACTCTTAGGGAGCGAAGGGACATTTACTCCCTGCTAGGCCTATTTCTCTTACTCTGCCATTGAATTTCGGAAAATAACGCTAGCCTAGATTGGGTAAACTAGGAAAAACTTGTGGGCTAAATCCCAACATCCTCTTACATCTCTAGTAAACGATTCCGAAGTTAAACACCATTTTCAATAGAGAATAAAGTACAACATCACGTGGACCTGCACCTTAAGATTAAATCAGCAATAACATAAAGTTTCAACATCAAAAGATCGCCGAATTTTGCATATACATTGCCAGTTAAAACTTTATTAATGGATTAATTCCAAATCTCAGTTTTTACTCACCTATCTAACTAAAATCGTATAAAACTATTCGGATTGTCTAATCTAAATCCTATTGCATTATATCAACTTGTCTACCACGGTGAAATTGTATAAATTATATAAATTTTGAATCCAAACTTTGGTTTCTTCTAACCTCAATTCGGATAGAACAACGCGAAGATATTATGTAACTAACTAAACACTGTTCTAATAACAATCAATCAACAATCAAATAAGAACACATTAATAATAATTATTACAAATATTTCTAACCTATATTAAATCTTTATAAGAAAACTACAAATAAATATAAATGTGGGAGAAATTTTAAATAAATTTTGCTTTATATGAATTTAAATACATAAATAATACAATTTTCCTACATATATATTTCCCTATACTATAATGCTAACCTAATATATTCAAAATTTTTAAGCCTAATATCACAAAATTTTACAAGAATTAAACCTAACCTTAAAATCTAAAGTTTAAATTCAACTAAATAATAAATAGTTATCTAAAATATGTCGAACTAACAAAAATTATCTAAATATCACAAACTTATTCTATTCCTAATCTAAAAAAATATCACAAATTTATCCTAATCTTAATATAAAAACATAAACAAGTAATTACTAATTTGGCAAACATAAGTATAATGCAAGATAATCTTTAATACCTATTCTCAACAACAACACCCACATCATCCTGTTCCGGTTGGAGGCCTTCACCAGTGCTGCATGATGCGGTAAGTTTGAACACAATTTTTATTCATTTCGTATCATATAATCTTGCATTTATAATTCAACATAAAGAGAAGCAACCACCATAAAGTTATGTAGTTATGTTGACAGAGAATGGTAAACGATTTCATCAAACTCTTTAATCTAATAATTGTTCCCTCTGTTAATTAACATTGCTCTGAAAAGTGTTAATTAACAGTGCTCTAAGAAGTTATTAAATAACATTGTTTTTAAAAGTGATGGATTAACATTGATCTTAAAAGTTATTGATGGTTGTTGCTTCTACTTATGTTATAATTTTTTCCAAACAATAATGTTAATGCTTTATTTTGATTAACCCGTTAAAACGCGCGTATTAGACTTTGTTGTTCTTATCTCTTTACCTTTCATATAAATAAATATCTTACAAAGATGTTTAAAGAAAGTTTGTGATTTTTTTTTTTCACTATTCTCGGAATGTTACCAGATTTTTGTTAATATTTATATTTATATTTGTTTTGAGTATAATTGTTAATGTTAAGAAAGATTATGAATAAGTACCCAATATTTTTCTATTTAAAATTAAATTTGAATTAAATAAAACCAGTGTTAAATACTATGGATTTGTAAATTAAAGTAAAAGGGTGTTTTCTTACGGTAAAAAGGGAGAAATAGTGTAGGACTAATCTATTGTAATTTGTATTTGGGGTTTCAATAATAGTTGGCCTTTGAAACTATGGTAGGCGCGGGTTTTGAGGCTTATCCTCTCTGTTCCATCTGAGAGAGATGTAAAAATCGGATTGAAATTTGACACCATCGTAATTAGTAGTTATTTTCTTATAATGACTAGATAGGGGCACAAAATCTATTTATGTTCTAGTCATTCTGGACCTGACATCAAAATTCTAAAAATAGGGAGTCTAAAACAAAATACTTTGTAATGGATCTGATAACGTTTAGGTTAGGACCGAACCCCCCCACACCGCTGAAAGCTAGCAATTCAAAGGCTCCCGTAGTCCTGTCCCTATTCGCTTATTTGCCATTTCAATTAAATGCGATTCTTTTCAGTTTCGTTTATAATTGAAATCAAAACGAGTGTTAATTCCTTTTAGCACTTTAACATGAAATTTTTACTCGTGAACATTACAGTTTCACTGTCCACATGCTCTACATTCGATTGAATCCGCACGTTCAATTTTGTATAGATGTGCTCGTAATCCAGTGTGTCCACTCAGTATACGTACCATCATACTAACTTCAGACTTGCTCATTTTGAGGAGATTTCTCGTCTTGCTCTCATCAGTGTCACCCCATAGAATCTTTGTGGTTCTACCCAACGTTTCATTATTTTAAGAGACCTTATGGGATTCTCTCACCCGAATTTATATTTTAGCTCTTGTTGCGTCGAATGGTTTTGTGTTCGTCAGGGTAACTACCTCGAGCTCCCTTCCCCTTAAAGCTATTACATTCGCCCTTTCGTTGCCGACTACTGCCGAGGGGCCTGGTACCAATATGATGTAAACCTTATCTCTGGGAGAGTATTCAGTTAAGGCTTTCTTACAGTTCAATACGGTCTTAGATTTAATTCTATCAACTAATATCGCCCTAACAGCCTTCTGGTTGTCGGTAAATATATTAAGAGCTGTGGGAGTTCTTCCGTTATTGCTCGGACAACTGCCTGAAGTTTGTGTTATGATTAGGCAAACGGTGGTATATTTCTGTTTCTCGGTCTTCAATATAGTACTGCAGGCCCACTTTGTCTCCCAATTTGAGCCATATGTGCAGGAAGGGATTCCTACTGGCATTTTATCTAATGTTAAGCTTGACCAAGACATTCTATCTGGTATCTGCGTTTCAACATATTCGACATATTCTGTGTCTGGTTTGCGATCAGGCATGACCCAGGATTGTGTATAACCTTCCAATGTACCCAGTATACATTGATGATGTGTCCTATAATCGCTTTTGGTCAGTCTCCTATCAGCTCTGTGGTGCCTCCATTTAAATTTCCGGTCAAGGATTTCTCCTAAGTAATTAACCTTGTCTGTTCTTGCTCAGGAAGCAGGGTTAAGTATACGTAGACATTTTTGTATTACTTAGGTTGAGCACAGCCTTAAACTGAGCTGGGACGATCACTATTCACAACTTCTGTAATATTACACAATTTTATATTTGTGACACATACATATATACAATCAGAAGGACTATAAGACGTAAATGTGGAAAATTGGTTTTATTTCCATAATCGGAATCAGCAGACGAAAATTAGTGAAAATTATTTACAAAGTTTTTTTTTTCATCGTTGTGTTATTAAACTTCCATTTGTCAAGTGAAAATTATTAACATTTTTTTTTGTATTTTTTTTTCTGTCACAATCAATATTAATCAAAATTATTTATTTTATGCAAAATACTTTTTTAACAACAACATACTGTAACGAACTTTTTTGTATTATTTGTTAATTTTTTTTTGTTAGACATAATATTAAAGCGTAAAAAACATGTTCAGTTTTTACGCATCAGAAAATTTTTAATGCATATTTAATTTTTGTTTTTTAATACCCACCGTTAAATAAGTAGTGGGTATTTTGATTTTGTCATTCCACTTGTAACAAATGTAAAATATTCGTGCTAGATCATTAATAATTTTTTCAACCCTGGTAGTAAATTCTGAAAGTGTTGATTCATAAAGATCTAGTTCCATATACACATATATGTATATAGGTCCGTCTTTCGAAATTCATATGTATGTGCATAAAAGTCCTATGATATACATCGAAATTTCTTTTAAAAGCTTATCATCCCTAAGAGGAGATGGCCAGTAAGACCACGCTGTAAATGTCTGTGAAACTAAAGTAGAACAATCCATGCTTTAAAATGCTAAATATAATGTTATTGTTTGTTTTAAATAGTCTGTTTTGTGTTAAAAACCTATTAATGTCTGTGCCCCGGTTCAACTTTTAGCCATCGTTGATTAAAAGCTGCTGATTTTCGTCCACTTAAGTTAACAGATATTTACATATTTTTTTTTTGAATAATCTCATGGGAAGCTCAGCAGTTTAGAAATTTTACTGGAATTTTAATTAAATTCAAGTGATTTAATAAATATTAAATACTAATTTTATTGCAAAACATACTGTTCATACCTGTATGATAATTTCCATTATAATACTAAGGAAAAATGTTTATATTTCCAGTTGTTGTCTCCGTTTATTTTATAAATACCGTACAGCATATACATTTCCCGTAGACTATGTCATCTATTATTTCTATTTTTTTATTTTCTCTTAAATGAATAAGCCGGGGAATGACAATAAATGTAGTACATTTATAAAGCCAAGAGGAAAATAGAAAAAATGGCAAGCAATAAAGAATAATATATACTATTTTTTGTTTGTTACAACTTCAACTTTCTCAAACTTTCATTCCCTACAACAACTTAATGGTTTTATACTCTACATTATATTAGGAGTTTGCTATAATGTTTGTAACGCGGAAAAAATGTAGTATAATCACCTTAAATTACATATCAGTCAACTTTTTTTTATTTATTTTTATTCAGAATCAGTTTGTTCATACCACCAACTTTAGTTAGTTATTGGCTTATAACTGAAAGTATCCCGAGGTTTTCATTTGTAGTTAGTAAGTTTATCCTAGTTAGTTAGTTAGTTAATTAGTTAGTTAGTTAGTTATTAGTTTGTTTTAGTTCGTTAGTTCTTTAGTAGTTAGTTAGTTAGTTCGTTATTCGTTCGTTAGTTCGTTCGTTCGTTCGTTCGTTAGTTATTTTCGTTAGTTCGTTCGTTAGTTCGTTTTCGTTCGTTGTTCGTTCGTTCGTTCGTTTCGTTTCGTTCGTTCGTTAGTTCGTTCGTTCGTTCGTTCGTTCGTTCGTTGTTCGTTTCGTTCGTTTCGTTCGTTCGTTCGTTGTTCGTTTTCGTTCGTTCGTTCGTTCGTTCGTTCGTTCGTTCGTTCGTTCGTTTCGTTCGTTCGTTCGTTCGTTCGTTCGTTTCGTTCGTTCGTTCGTTCGTTCGTTCGTTCGTTCGTTCTTTCGTTCGTTTTCGTTCGTTCGTTCGTTCGTTCGTTCGTTCGTTCGTTCGTTGTTCGTTCGTTCGTTCGTTCGTTCGTTCGTTCGTTCGTTCGTTCGTTCGTTCGTTGTTCGTTCGTTCGTTCGTTCGTTCGTTCGTTCGTTCGTTCGTTCGTTCGTTCGTTCGTTCGTTCGTTCGTTCGTTCGTTCGTTCGTTCGTTCGTTCGTTCGTTTCGTTCGTTCGTTCGTTCGTTCGTTGTTCGTTCGTTCGTTCCGTTCGTTCGTTCGTCGTTCGTTCTTCGTTCGTTCGTTCGTATCGTTCGTTCGTTCGTTCGTTCGTTCGTTCGTTCGTTCGTTCGTTCGTTCGTTCGTTCGTCGTTCCTTTCGTTCGTTCGTTCGTGTCGTTCGTTCGTTCGTTCGTTCGTTCGTTCGTTCGTTTCGTTCGTTCGTTTCGTTCGTTTCGTTTCGTTCGTTCGTTCGTTCGTTCGTTCGTTCGTTCGTTCGTTTCGTTCGTTCGTTCGTTCGTTCGTTCGTTCGTTCGTTCGTTCGTTCGTTCGTTCTTCTCGTTCGTTCGTTCGTTCGTTCGTTCGTGTTCGTTAGTTCGTTCGTTGTTCGTTCGTTCGTTCGTTCGTTCGTTCGTTCGTTCGTTCGTTCGTTCGTTCGTTCGTTCGTTCGTTCGTTCGTTCGTTCGTTCGTTCGTTCGTTCGTTCTTCGTTCGTTCGTTCGTTTCGTTCGTTCGTTTTTTTTTTTTTCGTTCGTTCGTTCGTTCTTAGTTCGTTCGTTCGTTCGTTCGTTCGTTCGTTCGTTCGTTCTCGTTCGTTCGTTCGTTTTCGTTCGTTCGTTCGTTCGTTCGTTCGTTCGTTCGTTTCGTTCGTTCGTTTCGTTTCGTTCGTTCGTTTCGTTCGTTCGTTCGTTCGTTCGTTCTTCGTTCGTTCGTTTTCGTTCGTTTTTTTTCGTTCGTTCGTTCGTTCGTTTCGTTCGTTCGTTCGTTCGTTCGTTCGTTCGTTCGTTCGTTCGTTCGTTCGTTCGTTCGTTCGTTCTTTGTTCTTCGTTCGTTCGTTCGTTCGTTCGTCTCGTTCGTTCGTTCGTTCGTTCGTTCGTTCGTTCGTTAGTTCGTTCGTTCTTTCGTTCGTTCGTTCGTTCGTTCGTTCGTTAGTTCGTTAGTTCGTTCGTTAGTTAGTTAGTTTATTAGTTCGTTCGTTAGTTTAGTTAGTTAGTTTAGTTAGTTAGTTCGTTCGTTCGTTGTTCGTTCGTTAGTTAGTTAGTTTATTGTTAGTTCGTTCGTTAGTTAGTTGTTAGTTCGTTCGTTTAGTTCGTTCGTTCGTTCGTTCGTTCGTTTCGTTCGTTCGTTAGTCGTTCGTTCGTTCGTTCGTTCGTTCGTTCGTTCGTTCGTTAGTTAGTTAGCCCCCTGCTTTTATTAACGACCCCTGTACGTATACGTGTTAATGATTTATGGATATTACAAATATCAAGTATACGCCTAATTTAGATAAACACCGGAAATGTTTTTATAACACGTAAAAAACGATCTGAGGCAAAGCTACAATTTTGCCTCTGAGAGTAAATTAAAATTCCTCTCGCATGTAGGTTCATTTGGTCGAGTATGTCCGATTTACATTTCTTGCATGTTTCCTTTTGTATTCTTATAATTATTAGCGTGTTTCCTTCTTTAAGTACAATAATAATAATAAATATGAATCTAAAGGAAAAAATCTTCACCAACAAATCCTAAAGTTAACTGAGGAGAATTATTATCATGTTTTTTTTCGACCATAAATAAAAAACCAAAGATGTAGGAACAGGAATTAAAGCCAAATAAAGAAAATAATAAAACAAAGGTTACATCTTAATTAAAGGAACAATTTAAATATTATGTACAATTCAGTCATTGTTCTTGTTATATTTCTTATTGTCCGTACAACTGAAGTCAGCTTCTCTGTCTATTTGGTCTGCAGTTAGTCCCTTAACTCCATCAAATTTTATTGGGTTTAGGTGTGTTTGGATTTAGCTGTAGCTACCTAGAAAGTGAGGACACATTTAAAAACATTTTAAATGTGTTTTGCTTTTACAATTAAAAAAATTTACATAAATATATAAAATAAGTCTAGGGGTTTTTAATCGTTTTTAAAGCAGAAATGGAAAGGTTTGTACACTTTCATTTGAGTTATAAAATCATTGTTATTGTGTAAACTGATTTGGTTTAACTTTGGCTACATTATTTTAACCAATTTGGTATTAATTGTCTGATAACAAATGTTTGGTAGGGTCCTCCTCCTCATAAAAGCAGACAGACTGATAGACGGACAGACAGACAGACAGACAGACAGACAGACAGACAGACAGACAGACAGACAGACATATAAATGGTCTTGGCTAGATGTTTTTAGAATCTAATACGGACCTAGAATATACTGTCTATTATTCTATGATATGATTTGATTAAAGAAATTAATTACTTTTTCAAATCGTCTTAGCAATGTCTAAAGGGATTGGTATACAAAACCTTAGTCTACATACGTACATATATGTATGTATGTAGATCGACCTTCCAAAATTCACATGTAGTGATGAGGGTTAAATAAGATTCAGTATATCAAAAAATAACACTCCTACTTGTTTGTATTTAGTTGCATTAAATATTTATTTATTTGTCTTTTTCCACTCAATGACTGCTTTGAACTACTATTTACTCTAATTAAAGGTTCAATATCAATAAACAGTCAAATTAATACAAAATACTCTCAATGTCACACACAATATTTGCGGTATGAGTATCACAAAGAATTTAATTTAAATTTTAAAAGTAACAAAATTTCTTAAGAAATGAATTTGAAATACTAAAGGTCTGAATTGAAAAGTTTTTGTAGCATTACATTCTTTATATTGTAATTGCTATTGCTGATGCTATAAAAAAGGGGTCGCATTTCATTGTCTGCTGTCATTGACTTGTCTTAAGTTTATTTTATTTAACTTTACAGCCAGCACTTACAGCAGCAATTTAAAATGTAACAAAAATCAACAACAACAAGAATTTCTAATTGTTATGAGTGGGTTTTTGGTTAATAAATGATGATTATGTTGATGATGCTGACGACGTTGAAAGTACTGGAAAGATTCTTGGTTGACAGGTTTAAATGTTTACTAGGGTGTGGTAATTTTTATTTTCAACGTTTCATTTTCAGGTTTTTGTTTTCGGTTCAAAACTACACTCAGCATAATAACAAAGATTACACAATTTTCATTGTTTTTCTTCATTTGTTATGTTTTTTTTTTTCGAAAGAAAAAACCAAATAAAAACATTTTTTTACCAAACTAATGAAAAAATGGGGTTTAAAATGTTAAACTTTTTATGGACAAAAGGCCAAGATACAAGTAATAAGCCAGATCAAATCTAACTGTAGAGTGGAAAAAAAACGGCGAAAATAAACTTGTGAAAAGCAGTAAAAAAATGCAGATGTTGACATATATACAAGACCTTTTGACAAATTATAAGCCGATAGTAATAAATTTAGTTACAACAACTAACATCCATACCATATTAGCGTTAAAATTTGACATAAACCAGTTCTATAGGAACCAACATCTTCTTGTAAAATTTTATGAGAATCGTTGTATGTGTTTGTTTGTGGTTTTATTTAAAGTCTATAAATAGCAAAACAGATGGACCGATTTTCCTGAAATTTTCTCCGTACCTCTTCCTACAGTATGGAAGGAACTGAAAGCAATATTTTGTTTTGCAATTTTAAATGGGGCAAGGTACACGCCCATATACAGAATGCTAGAAAACTTAAATTTGGCTCAGATAACTTTGACATCTACATAGTTAGTTAGTTAGTTTGAAAGGAGGATGTATATACATCAAATCCGAAGAAATACACCTAGGCCTCTATCGGGCCTGTTGTGCGCTCCTTAACCAGTGCCTCAGGTGGGAATCGAACCCACCACCTCCGGTCTACCAGACTAGAACACTAACCTACCGGAGGCCACATCTACATAACTATTTTAAGAAAAAAATGGGCGGTCTAACAGTAGCGGGCGTGGCATCCTCCATATTATTCAAATACTAAAATGCTTAAATCCAGGAAATTATAACAGCTAGAGTTCGCAAATTTTGTCCAGTCAACTTTGATACCTCACCGGGGCATGTTTCCTTGATGAAGACCCAATCTTGGGTGTATTACAATCCCGGGGTATAGAGGTGCTACCACATAATCTGGTACAACGGGTGGCCAGTTGCCTGCAGGACTTGTTCTGGCTGCTCAGTTGGTTGCGGTTCCTTCGGGATCCACGTAGAGTGATGCAAGGTGAAATCTATATTTCGGGATAAGTTCGGTGCTGTTGCCGAATGACAACAGATATCCAACATAGGGGATACAGTGGGACTAAGCGTTGGATATGGGTTGGTGTTAAATATATATGATACAGGATGAATATAGAGGTATACGGATCTCATCTGCCCGTATACCTAGTATGAGTCTGTCGTATGTTGTTCTCTTATGAGTGTGTCGGATATATGAGAAGTGTGCAGGGTTGAACGGTGATGGATGAAAAAAAACTCTGTTCATACCAGATTTACCACACTGTGGTTACTCATAGAGACTATGAGTAAGAGCAAACTCTCGGCTTATTTGATGGATTCATACTTCGGTCTACCGGTAACATCTCTAGGTGCTGTTGCCGACTCAACAGAGACTATTCCATCTGCGTGCTTGTAAACGGAAGTGATGTTTTTGCATCTCGGAAGTTAAGCAACGGCGCAGCAATGGTCTGAGATTAGATAGCTCAAGTATTTGAGCAAAGTGCACGTATACTGGACCGGACATTCCATATACGTAAATTGCCACCTGCGTGTAAGATACACGTGGTGAGTCGTCTCATAAGCTCAACCGGTGGTTGAAAAAGACCACCGTGAATCAGGCTAACACGGCAGGTGTTCACGTCAAGCAGTCGACATTGATTGTGAACTTTGATATAGATAAGTATTTTGGAAAAAAACAAGCAGACTACCATTAGTGGGTGTGGCATCTGGGAAATTATAAAAGCTACACTGACCAAATTAGGCGGTCTAGAAGCTAGTAAGTGGGCGTGGCATCTCTCATATTAATCAAATACAAAAGTTATTATATCGGGGAAACTATAACAGCAATAGTCCTCAAATTTTGCAAGGTTAACTTTGACATTAATATAAACAGTTAAAGGAAAAATGGGCGAACTATTAATTGTGGGCGTGGTATCATTCATATAAATACTAAAATGCATATATCTGGGATACTATATCAGCTAGAGTCACCAATTTTGTTTCTGAACTTTTTTTCTAATATTAAATTTTTAAGTTTTAATGCAAAAATTGAAGCCCAAAGTTCTGTCTGCCAAAAAAAGGTTTTAAACAAGTAAGAAATTATAGTCGGGCGAGGCCGACCATATAATACCCTACACCTTTGACAAAAATATAATGTGATTTAGTTGCCATAATAAAGCATTTAAGTTGAATTGTACCTTACCTTAGATATACATACTTACGCCGTTTATTGTTGAATAAAATTGTGGACGTTTAAGTGAAATTTTGATGGGGGCTTTTCATAGGGGCTAGGGTTATATGAGAATAGTCTTGTATACAACTTGGTTTTTGCAGCTTTTTGTCGAGATATGAGTATATTAAACATAATTATGAACCTAAAAGCCCTATTCGACGGGTTCAGTTGTATGGGGGCTAGGTGAAATAATGTACCGATGTAAACCATTTTCAATAGGATTCGTCTACGGTACCATAAAAGATCATGTGCCAAATTTCATTGAATTATCTCCAAAATTGCGACCTGTAGTTTGATTACAAGTTTTAAAAGCCCTATTCGGTGGTACAGTTGTATGGGGGCTAGGTGAAATAATGGACCGATGTTAACCATTTTCAATAGGCTTCGTCTACGATACCATAAAAGATCATGTACCGAATTTCATTTAATTATCTCCAAATTTGCGACCTGTAGTTTGATTACAAGGATTACAAGCCCTATTGGGGGGTTCAGTTGAAATAATGAAATAATGGACCGATCTTAACCATTTTCAATAAGCTTCGTCCCTGGGACAATAGAAGATCATGTACCAAATTTCATTGAATTATCATCAAAATTGCGACCTGTAGTTTGATTACAAGGTTTACATGGACGGACGGACAGACGGACGGACAGACGGACGGACATAGCTAAATCGACTCAGAAAATTATTCTGAGCCGATTGGTATACTTTAAGATGGGTGTAGGACCAATATTATTGTGCGTTACAAACATCAGCACAAACCCAATATACCCTCCCCACTAAAGTGGTGTAGGGTATAAAAATTCCAATCTAATCAAAAGTTATAGATTTTTGACCTCCATTTCATAAAATGATTCACTGTACGTCCCTCAATTATTCTTAAGGGAGATTGTATTTAAAATTTTTTTTTTTTTTTTTTTCAAATGTTTGTAGAAGAAAGAAGTTTTATTTACTTTTTCTAAAGTTTAGATCTTTCTGTAATTTTGCTTTGTAATGAAAAACTCATTAATTTTTCTTTTGTAGCTTCAATTATAACCAGAACAGTGGTAACAGTGACACAAGATTTATTTTAACATTTTAAAAATTTATTGGTTATTTAGTTAAGGCGAAATGCTAGATGTTCCTTAGCTGGAATTTATAAAAAAATATTCAAAAAATGCTATTGAATTATTTGACAAAGCATTTGAAATTTAAAATAAATGTTTTTTTTTATCACATCACTCCACTGTAGCATGTAGTTAATGGTTTGTTTTATACCCAAAAGATTTTAAAACAAACCACAAAAGGTCCAACTCAATAAAACAAAAGTCAATATGAAGAAAAGGAGTAAAAAAAAGGATATCTAAAGCCACAAAATTAGTTGTTTTTAGGATTTTACATTAAAGAATATTTCGACAATTGTGTGTTTATGTATAAGTGTTTAAATATTTGGTTATTGCTGGTATTTGTGCAAAATAACTTAGATGAGTTACATGATTTGCAATTAATCAAAAACAGAAAATGAAAAAGGAAACAAATAATAATGATTCCCTTCAGAAACTAAGTATTCACTTCTATGAATGGTGTTTTATATTCTTGTTATTGATGATTTTCTTTATTCCTTTTCATTGTCAATGAAATATTTCAAACTTTATGGAAATGTTTATACCCTATACCATTATTAGAGGAGAAGATGTTGTGCGCTGGTGGTGATGTTTGAAGCGCATACAAATATTGGTCCTTCGCTTTAACAAAGCTTACATATCTGAGTTGAGTAGGTTATCATTGGTCTATGGCTTCTTCAGATTTATCGTTTGAAGACTATAATAACGAAAATGACAAAATCTCGCTATTAAATTTCAAATGTCTATAAGTAAATTTATCTCTCTGTCATCTTAGTGTTTTAAGATGAATGTATTTTCCAGTACAATTCAATTTAAAGTTTTAAATATAAATTGTTTTATCGCCATTTCATCACTTCTATTTATCTTTCCAATTTGATTCATTGTTGATTTTTGATTTTACCACCCAAGTTTTTTTTTCTGTCTGTTTTGACTATTTTGAAAAATGACTTACCGTTAAAAATTCCATTACTTGATTGGCATTACATTCGTTTTTAAAAACTGCAAACATATGGTGATTATCATTATCATCATTATTCTTTTGAGTATTTTTCGTACTTCTTATTATTGTTATTGTTTTATAAATTGCTGTTTATTTTCTCGTCTATATAAATATCGATATCTGCTGCTGGATCTGTAAAGATATTAAGAACACACAAGAAGATGTACAAAAATGTTAAGTTGTGATAAAAAATCAAGCGTAAGTAAACATGAATGAACAGGTAATTTATAGATACATATAAGAAAACTTATTTTCTTTTTTTCTCTTTTTTGGAAAAGTTTATGTTGAAAGGAAAATAATAATAATGGCAAGTAAACAACAACCATTTTTTATTTCTTCTTAACAAATAAGTCGGAAAATTTATAGGATATTGTATATAAAGTATGAGTATACAGTCTACGTTGTCATTGTAATTTCTGATATTTAATTTTTCTTCGACTTGTGGTTTTACTTCTCTTTAACGACATTTAAATTTATGTGAATATAATGTACCATTAAATTGTACATAATATGTACTCTTCGAATGGTTATTAATGCCTTAAAGTAAGTAAGTATTCATAGTAAGCATACATATTCATGGATGTCGAACAGGATGTACTTTACAGGATATCCCCAAGGTAAATTTTAGTTGTGTGCTTAATATTGGATTGTACTTTCGTATTTATTGTAGATCAATTTATTGTGAAATTTTATTGAATACTCTAGATTTACATACAAATGTATATTGAATGTAAAAACAAGTTAGAGTGCTATATTCGGCTATAACAAATCTTAAATACCCTCCACCAGCAGGCTACTTTTTATTAAAATCCATTTAACTATCTAATTTTTAGATAACTTGGAAAAATTTTTGTTTCCCTATTGAGAGTACTAACATTTATATGTCAAACTAATTTTAATTAGGTCTAGAAAAATTTATATTAATAGGCCAGTTGGAAAACATTTTAATAGAATGATTTATCTAACACAGAATATACTCATTTTGAATTTTATCCGAATATAATCATTTAATAATGAATTAAGTGGTATTAAGTGATTTTCAGAAGTATATCTTATATGGGAGCTAAGACAACTTATGGACCGATTCGGGAAAAAAGTGGTAAAATGATTTATATGTACACAAAACATATTCAAGTCGAATTTAATCCTTATAGTTTTAGAATTTAATGAAATATATGCGTTTAAGTGATTTTCGAAAGTGGACCTAGGGGAGCTATGACCAATTATGTATATATACGGAAACATATTTGTGTCGAATTTTATCAAGATAGCTTTACTTGACAATGAAATATGTGCTTTTAAGTGATTTTCGGAAGTGGGCCTTATATGGGAGCTATGACCAATAATGGACCGATCCGTAAAAAAAACTTTGTAGAATGATTTGTATGTATGTATATAAAACATATTTGTGTTCAATTTTTACTCAATAGCTTTATAATTCAATGAAATATATGCGTTTAAGTGATTTTCGGAAGTGGACCTTATATTGGAGCAATTATGAGCCTATGGGGAAAAAATTTCGTAGAGTGATTTATATTTAAACATATTTGTGTTGAATTGTATCAAGATAGCTTTATTTGACAATGAAATATGAGCTTTTAAATGATTTTCGGAAGTGGACCTTATATGGGAGCTATGACCAATAATGGACCGACTGAGATCTATGTTAATAGTATGATTCTGTTCATATTATATTTGCATGTACAAAATTTTGTGTTGATACCGATATATTTCAGGGAGTTATTAACGATAAACAAATTTCCGGGAATATATACCTTTGTATGGGGGCTATGGGAAATATTGGAACTATTTGATATATTGTAAAGATGTTGAACACAATTGATCACTTGTGACAAAATTCATCGAAATAGCTTTGGTAGTTTCAGAGAAAACTTCAAAAGTATTAGGAAAAAACGTATTTTTTTTCGAGGTAGTCTGAAATTTTTACTCATAACTTTTTGCTGATTTTCAACACCAAACTGCTTAGGATAATAATAAATATTTTGGGTGAATTTGGTTGATTTCCTTTGCTTAGTTTTAAAGTGCACGTGTTTTACACTGACAGACAGACGGACAGACAGACATAGCTAAATCGACTCAGAATTTCATAAGAACCCAGAATATATATATACTTTGTTGGGTCTTAGATGAATATTTCTTGGTGTTACACACGGAACGACAAACTTATATATACCTTCTATCACCACTGATGATGGTGGAGGGTATAAAAAAATAAATTTCCTGTTACCTTTAAGTATCTTTTGCTAAAATTATACATTTAAAAATATTAAAAGAAAATCAACGAAATGACTTGTTAGTAAGAATTTATCACTCTATTGAAATGTTAAGAATTTGTTCCATCATGTCCCTTAAAAATGTCTCGTCTGAAAATCACTAATGTCGCTATATGACACCATCAAAAGGCGGCTGAATATAGCACTATAACTTGTTATGTTTTGCAATTACAAAGATGTAAAGAAATGTGAAAACATTTAACAATTTTCTTGTTACTAACACAATTTGTCGAAAAAAACCCCTCTTATTAATCAGGATCTGTCTGGCTGTCTTTGATGAATAATATAATTTCAGACGTTTATTATGATAATTACTTATGACACAATATTTAAAGATGAGTTTGAGAGTTGCGTGTGTAATTATTATTTTTAGACGTTAGAAATTTGGCAGCTAACGTATGTCATTCTTTTCTCATATGACAATAACTGTTTTATTTGCAATTCCTTAATATTTAAGACTTTCGTACCTTAATGCTAATAAATATGTATTTACATTCATACATCTTCACACTTTTTTCACATTTTAAGTCAACAATTCTTATTTGACTTTCATATTATTATTGTTGTCGTCGTCATTGTTGTTATTGTTAATATTGTTCATTTTGTTGACGCCGTTATTGTTGTTTTCCTTTCAAATAAACATTTATCAATTATCGCATTTTCAATGTACATACATATATTATTAATGTTTGCTTGACTGTATATGTATTTGTATCTGTGAATTTATGTATATTTACACACATCTGTACATAAATTATAATCATGATTATCACCATTTCCACCATTGTCTTTAAGAGCTTTAACGAATTTATGTGACAAATTTTCCAAAATTTAATTAGCATTTCAGTTAAAAGCAATAACATTTATCAATGGTTGTGTTGATGTAAGTAAGTGTGTGTAAGTAAATGTGCAAGGACATACCTATACATATACATACATATAAACATTTTAAGTTATGCCAGACTTGTAGTAAGTATATATTACTGATATGTTTTAAATTTTTAGATTGAAACATAAGTAAGCATCTGGTATTTTGCATAAAATATGTTGATAATATCAGTTGAGAATTACAATTTTCTCATTGTTGCTTAAAGTTAAAAAGGAATAAATTATGATTTTTTATTTTTAAATTTCTATATGTTTTTTAACCTTAAAGTAATAATAAATATAACAATTTCAACTTAATAGTTGTCTGTTTTCTGTAAAAATATTTTGAGTATACTTAATGTTAATTAAAATAAATAATAACACTCATACGCCTAAGAACTATTAACTTCTTATGCTAATCGGTTAATTTTTGGATCCTGGTAAAAAGTAATTTTTTACTTGCAAATCAAATGAAAAAACTTTAACAACTTAAGGAAATAAATATTTCCTTGAACAAAATATTAAACAAAGGAAAATTTTGAAATTATTAAAAAAATATGTTTTGGAAAGATAAAAAAAGAAACATATGTCATCATCATTTACAAATTTTAAAAACAATTTTAAATATATTCATAAACTCTGTCTGTTGCTTTGGATTTTTTTACTATTATTTTTAAAATTTATTATTGAGGTTAAATTGTGTCTATTTGTTGCCACAGCAACAATGTCTAGTATGAAATTCTTATGAAATAAAATAAATATTTTTCTTTGTTATTTCTTTTGAAATAAATATTTTTTTTATATATTTATATTTTTTATTATTACATGAGGTTTTATAAATATTTTATAAATTTCATATATAAATTGAGTAAAAAATCAAAATATTTTTTATTTTAGTTAAGGGAAAGACACAAACAGTCATAACTTTTGGTGCTAAATCGGAGTTGGTAAATCCGACTGCTATAAACTATAGACTATTCTATAGTCTAGTCTAGGTTGGTCTAGTTTATATATCTAGTCTATAGTCTAGTCTAGTCTAGTCCAGTTAGTCTAGTCTAGTCTAGTCTAGTAGTCTAGTCTAGTCTAGTCTAGTCTAGTCTAGTCTAGTCTGTCTAGTCTGTCTTGTCTAGTCTAGTCTAGTCTAGTCTAGTCTAGTCTAGTCTAGTCTAGTCTAGTCAAGTCTAGTCTAGTCTATAGTCTATAGTCTATAGTCTATCGTTGTCTATAGTCTATAGTCTATAGTCTATAGTCTATAGTCTATAGCTATAGTCTAGTCTATAGTCTAGTCTATAGTCTAGTCTATAGTCTAGTCTATAGTCTAGTCTATAGTCTAGTCTATAGTCTAGTCTATAGTCTAGTCTATAGTCTAGTCTATAGTCTAGTCTATAGTCTAGTCTAGTCTATAGTCTAGTCTATAGTCTAGTCTATAGTCTAGTCTATAGTCTAGTCTATAGTCTAGTCTATAGTCTAGTCTAGTCTAGTCTATAGTCTAGTCTATAGTCTAGTCTATAGTCTAGTCTATAGTCTAGTCTATAGTCTAGTCTATAGTCTAGTCTATAGTCTAGTCTATAGTCTAGTCTATAGTCTAGTCTATAGTCTAGTCTATAGTCTAGTCTATAGTCTAGTCTATAGTCTAGTCTATAGTCTAGTATAGTCTAGTCTATAGTCTAGTCTATAGTCCAGTATATAGTCTAGTCTATAGTCTAGTCTATAGTCTAGTCTATAGTCTATTGTCTATAGTCTAGTCTATAGTAGTCTATAGTCTATAGTCTATAGTCTATAGTCTATAGTCTATAGTCTAGTCTATAGTCTAGTCTATAGTCTAGTCTATAGTCTAGTCTATAGTCTAGTCTATAGTCTAGTCTATAGTCTAGTCTATAGTCTAGTCTATAGTCTAGTCTATAGTCTAGTCTATAGTCTAGTCTAGTCTATAGTCTAGTCTATAGTCTAGTCTATAGTCTAGTCTATAGTCTAGTCTATAGTCTAGTCTATAGTCTAGTCTAGTCTAGTCTATAGTCTAGTCTATAGTCTAGTCTATAGTCTAGTCTAGTCTAGTCTATAGTCTAGTCTATAGTCTAGTCTATAGTCTAGTCTATAGTCTAGTCTATAGTCTAGTCTATAGTCTAGTCTATAGTCTAGTCTATAGTCTAGTCTATAGTCTAGTCTATAGTCTAGTCTATAGTCTAGTCTATAGTCTAGTCTAGTCTAGTATATAGTCTAGTCTATAGTCCAGTATATAGTCTAGTCTATAGTCTAGTCTATAGTCTAGTCTATAGTCTATTGTCTATAGTCTAGTCTATAGTGTAGTCTATAGTCTATTGTCTATAGTCTAGTCTATAGTGTAGTCTATAGTCTATTGTCTTAGTCTATCTATAGTCTAGTCTATAGTCTAGTCTATAGTCTAGTCTATAGTCTAGTCTATAGTCTGGTCTATAGTCTAGTCTATAGTCTAGTCTATAGTCTAGTCTATAGTCTAGTCTATAGTCTAGTCTATAGTCTAGTCTATAGTCTAGTCTATAGTCTAGTCTATAGTCTAGTCTATAGTCTAGTCTATAGTCTAGTCTATAGTCTAGTCTATAGTCTAGTCTATAGTCTAGTCCTATAGTCTAGTCTATAGTCTAGTCTATAGTCTAGTCTATAGTCTAGTCTATAGTCTAGTCTATAGTCTAGTCTATAGTCTAGTCTATAGTCTAGTCCTATAGTCTAGTCTATAGTCTAGTCTATAGTCTAGTCTATAGTCTCGTCTATAGTCTAGTCTATAGTCTAGTCTATAGTCTAGTCTAGAGTCTAGTCTATAGGTCTAGGTCTATATGTCTATTATAGTCTATAGCTAGTCTATAGTCTAGTCTATAGTCTAGTCTATAGTCTAGGTCTATAGTCTAGTCTATAGTCTAGTCTATAGTCTAGTCCTATAGTCTAGTCTATAGTCCTAGTCCTATAGTCTAGTCTATAGTGCTAGCTCTATAGTCTAGTCTATAGTCTAGTCTATAGTTCAGTCTATAGTCTAGTCTATAGTCTAGCATATAGGTCTAGTCTATAGTTCTAGTCCTATAGTCTAGTCTATAGTCTCGTCTATAGTCTAGTCTATAGTCTAGTCTATAGTCCTAGTCCTATGTCTAGTCTCTAGTCTAGTAGTCTAGTCTATAGTCTAGTCTATAGTCTAGTCTATAGTCTAGTCTATAGTCTAGTCTATAGTCTAGTCTATAGTCTAGTCTATAGTCTAGTCTATAGTCTAGTCTCTAGTCTAGTCTATAGTCTAGTCTATAGTCTAGTCTATAGTCTAGTCTATAGTCTAGTCTATAGTCTAGTCTATAGTCTAGTCTATAGTCTAGTCTATAGTCTAGTCTATAGTCTAGTCTATAGTCTAGTCTATAGTCTAGTCTATAGTCTAGTCTATAGTCTAGTCTATAGTGTCTATAGTAGCTATAGTCTAGTCTATAGTCTAGTCTATAGTCTAGTCTATTCTAGTCTATAGTCTAGTCTATAGTCTAGTCTATAGTCTAGTCTATAGTCTAGTCTATAGTAGTCTATAGTCTAGTCTATAGTCTAGTCTATAGTCTAGTCTATAGTCTAGTCTATAGTCTAGTCTATAGTCTAGTCTATAGTCTAGTCTATAGTCTAGTCTATAGTCTCTATAGTCTAGTCTATAGTCTAGTCTATAGTCTAGTCTATATCTAGTCTATAGTCTAGTCTATAGTAGTCTATAGTCTAGTCTATAGTCTAGTCTATAGTCTAGTCTATAGTCTAATCTATAGTCTAGTCTATAGTCTAGTCTATAGTCTAGTCTATAGTCTAGTCTATAGTCTAGTCTATAGTCTAGTCTATAGTCTAGTCTATAGTCTAGTCTAGTCTCTATAGTCTAGTCTATAGTCTAGTCTATAGTCTAGTCTATAGTCTAGTCTATAGTCTAGTCTATAGTCTAGTCTATAGTCTAGTCTATAGTCTAGTCTATAGTCTAGTCTATAGTCTAGTCTATAGTCTAGTCTATAGTCTAGTCTATAGTCTAGTCTATAGTCTAGTCTATAGTCTAGTCTATAGTCTAGTCTATAGTCTAGTCTATAGTCTAGTCTATAGTCTAGTCTATAGTCTAGTCTATAGTCTAGTCTATAGTCTAGTCTATAGTCTAGTCTATA